>NW_027468990.1:0-49710 GCF_051014615.1 Bombus vancouverensis nearcticus
AATGCAATGCACAACCATTTAAGCGTCGAAACAACCAGAATATCTCGCAAATCGCGAAGATTTCGTTTATTTTGACGAGAAATAGCCGTCATTTCCTTCCCGTTGGAGATATTTTGACGTCTAAGCGCTCGTTGAACACCATTTCACAGTGCTAATGCAATGCACAACCATTTAAGCGTCGAAACAACCAGAATATCTCGCAAATCGCGAAGATTTAGTCGATTTTGACGAAAAATAGCCGTCATTTCCTTCCCGTTGGAGATATTTCGACGTTTAAGCGCTCGTTGACCTCGATTTCACAGCGCTAATGCAATGCACAACCATTTAAGCGTCGAAACAACCAGAATATCTCGCAAATCGCGAAGATTACGTCGATTTTGACGAAAAGTAGCCGTCATTTCCTTCCCGCTGGAGATATTTAGTCGTTTAAGCACTCGTTGAACTCCATTTCACAGTGCTAATGCAATGCACAACCATTTAAGCGTCGAAACAACCAGAATATCTCGCAAATCGCGAAGATTTCGTTTATTTTGACGAAAAATAGCCGTCATTTCCTTCCCGGTGGAGACATTTCGACGTTTAAGCGCTCGCTGAACTCCATTTCACAGTGCTAATGGAATGCACAACCATTTAAGCGTCGAAACAACCAGAATATCTCGCAAATCGCGAAGATTTCGTCGATTTTGAAGAAAAGTAGCCGTCATTTCCTTCCCGTTGGAGATATTTTGACGTTTAAGCGCTCGTTGAACACCATTTCACAGTGCTAATGCAATGCACAACCATTTAAGCGTCGCAACAACCACAATATCTCGCATGTCGCGAAGATTTAGTCGATTTTGACGAAAAATAGCCGTCATTTCCTTCCCGTTGGAGATATTTAGTCGTTTAAGCACTCGTTGATCTCCATTTCACAGTGCTAATGCAATGCACAACCATTTAAGCGTCGAAACAACCAGAATATCTCGCAAATTGCGAAGATTTCGTCGATTTTGACGAAAAGTAGCCGTCATTTCCTTCCCGTTGGTGATATTTCGACGTTTAAGCACTCGTTGAACTCCATTTCCCAGTGCTAATTTAATGCACAACCATTTAAGCGTCGAAACAATCAAAATATCTCGCAAATCGCGAAGATTTCGTCGATTTTGACAAAAAAAACAGCCGTCATTTCTTCCCGTTGGAGATATTTCGTCGTTTAAGCACTCGTTGAACTCCATTTCACAGTGCTAATGCAATGCACAACCATTTAAGCGTCGAAACAATCAAAATATCTCGCAAATCGCGAAGATTTCGTCGATTTCGACGAAAAATAGCCGTCATTTCCTTCCCGTTGGAGATATTTCGTCGTTTAAGCACTCGTTGAACTCCATTTCACAGTGCTAATGCAATGCACAACCATTTAAGCGTCGAAACAACCAGAATACCTCGCAAATCGCGAGGATTTCGTCGATTTTGACGAAAAATAGCCGTCATTTCCTTCCCGTTGGAGATATTTCGTCGTTTAAGCACTCTTTGAACTCCATTTCACAGTGCTAATGCAATGCACAACCATTTAAGCGTCGAAACAACCAGAATATCTCGCAAATCGCGAAGACTTAGTCGATTTTGACGAAAAATAGCCGTCATTTCCTTCCCGTTGGGGACATTTCGTCGTTTAAGCACTCGCTGATCTCTATTTCACAGCGCTAATGCAATGCACAACCATTTAAGCGTCGAAACAACCAGAATATCTCGCAAATCGCGAAGATTTCGTTTATTTTGACGAAAAATAGTCGTCATTTCCTTCCCGTTGGAGATATTTCGACGTTTAAGCGCTCGTTGAACTCCATTTCAGAGTGCTAATGCAATGCACAACCATTTAAGCGTCGAAACAACCAGAATATCTCGCAAATCGCGAAGACTTAGTCAATTTTGACGAAAAATAGACGTCATTTCCTTCCGTTGGAGATATTTCGACGTTTAAGCACTCGTTGTACTCCACTTCACAGTGCTAATGCAATGCACAACCATTTAAGCGCCGAAACAATCAAAATATCTCGCAAATCGCGAAGATTTCGTCGATTTTGACGAAAAAGAGCCGTCATTTCCTTCCCGTTGGAGATATTTCGACGTTGAAGCACTCGTTGAAATCCATTTCACGGTGCTAATGCAATGGACAACCATTTAAGCGTCGAAACAAGAAAATTATCTCGCAAATCGCCAAGATTTCGTCGATTTTGACGAAAAATAGCCGTCATGTCCTTCCCGTTGGAGATATTTCGACGTTCAAGCGCTCGTTGAACTCCATTTCACAGTGCTAATGCAATGCACAACCATTTAAGCGTCGAAACAATCAAAATATCTCGGAAATCGCGAAGATTTCGTCGATTTTGACGAAAAATAGCCGTCATTTCCTTCCCGTTGGAGATATTTTGACGTTTAAGCGCTCGTTGAACACCATTTCACAGTGCTAATGCAATGCACAACCATTTAAGCGTCGAAACAACCAGAATATCTCGAAATAGCGAAGATTTCGTCGAGTTTGACGAAAAATAGCCGTCATTTCCTTCCCGTTGGAGATATTTCGTCGTTTAAGCACTCGTTGAACTCCATTTCACAGTGCTAATGCAATGCACAACCATTTAAGCGTCGAAACAATCAGAATATCTCGCAAATCGCGAAGATTTCGTCGATTTTGACGAAAAATAGCCGTCATTTCCTTCCCGTTGGAGATATTTCGTCGTTTAAGCACTCGTTGAACTCCATTTCACAGTGCTAATGCAATGCACAACCATTTAAGCGTCGATACAACCAGAACATCTCGCAAATCGCGAAGATTTCGTGATTTTGACGAAAAATAGCCGTCATTTCCTTCCCGTTGGCGATATTTCGTCGTTTAAGCACTCGTTGAACTCGATTTCATAGCGCTAATGCAATACACAAACATTTAAGCGTCGAAACAACCAGAATATCTCGCAAATCGCGAAGATTTCGTCGATTTTGACGAAAAATAGCCGGCATTTCCTTCCCGTTGGAGATATTTCGTCGTTTAAGCACTCGTTGAACTCCATTTCACAGTGCTAATGCAATGCACAACCATTTAAGCGTCGAAACAACCAGAATATCTCGCAAATCGCGAAGATTTCGTTTATTTTGACGAGAAATAGCCGTCATTTCCTTCCCGTTGGTGATATTTTGACGTCTAAGCGCTCGTTGAACACCATTTCACAGTGCTAATGCAATGCACAACCATTTAAGCGTCGAAACAACCAGAATATCTCGCAAATCGCGAAGATTTAGTCGATTTTGACGAAAAATAGCCGTCATTTCCTTCCCGTTGGAGATATTTAGTCGTTTAAGCACTCGTTGATCTCCATTTCACAGTGCTAATGCAATGCACAACCATTTAAGCGTCGAAACAACCAGAATATCTCGCAAATTGCGAAGATTTCGTCGATTTTGACGAAAAGTAGCCGTCATTTCCTTCCCGTTGGTGATATTTCGACGTTTAAGCACTCGTTGAACTCCATTTCCCAGTGCTAAATTAATGCACAACCATTTAAGCGTCGAAACAATCAAAATATCTCGCAAATCGCGAAGATTTCGTCGATTTTGACAAAAAAAACAGCCGTCATTTCTTCCCGTTGGAGATATTTCGTCGTTTAAGCACTCGTTGAACTCCATTTCACAGTGCTAATGCAATGCACAACCATTTAAGCGTCGAAACAATCAAAATATCTCGCAAATCGCGAAGATTTCGTCGATTTTGACGAAAAATAGCCGTCATTTCCTTCCCGTTGGAGATATTTCGTCGTTTAAGCACTCGTTGAACTCCATTTCACAGTGCTAATGCAATGCACAACACTTTAAGCGTCGAAACAACCAGAATATCTCGCAAATCGCGAGGATTTCGTCGATTTTGACGAAAAATAGCCGTCATTTCCTTCCCGTTGGAGATATTTCGTCGTTTAAGCACTCTTTGAACTCCATTTCACAGTGCTAATGCAATGCACAACCATTTAAGCGTCGAAACAACCAGAATATCTCGCAAATCGCGAAGACTTAGTCGATTTTGACGAAAAATAGCCGTCATTTCCTTCCCGTTGGGGACATTTCGTCGTTTAAGCACTCGCTGATCTCTATTTCACAGCGCTAATGCAATGCACAACCATTTAAGCGTCGAAACAACCAGAATATCTCGCAAATCGTGAAGACTTAGTCAATTTTGACGAAAAATAGACGTCATTTCCTTCCCGTTGGAGATATTTCGACGTTTAAGCACTCGTTGTACTCCACTTCACAGTGCTAATGCAATGCACAACCATTTAAGCGCCGAAACAATCAAAATATCTCGCAAATCGCGAAGATTTCGTCGATTTTGACGAAAAATAGCCGTCATTTCCTTCCCGTTGGAGATATTTCGACGTTGAAGCACTCGTTGAAATCCATTTCACGGTGCTAATGCAATGGACAACCATTTAAGCGTCGAAACAAGAAAATTATCTCGCAAATCGCCAAGATTTCGTCGATTTTGACGAAAAATAGCCTTCATTTCCTTCCCGTTGGAGATATTTCGTCGTTTAAGCACGCGTTGAACTCCATTTCACAGTGCTAATGCAATGCACAACCATTTAAGCGTCGAAACAATCAAAATATCTCGCAAATCGCGAAGATTTCGTCGATTTTGACGAAAAATAGCCGTCATTTCCTTCCCGTTGGAGATATTTCGTCGTTTAAGCACTCGTTGAACTCCATTTCACAGTGCTAATGCAATGCACAACCATTTAAGCGTCGAAACAACCAGAATATCTCGCAAATCGCGAAGATTTCGCCGATTTTGACGAAAACTAGCCGTCATTTCCTTCCCGTTGGAGACATTTCGTCGTTTAAGCACTCGCTGAACTCTATTTCACAGCGCTAATGCAATGCACAACCATTTAAGCGTCGAAACAACCAGAATATCTCGCAAATCGCGAAGATTTCGTTTATTTTGACGAAAAATAGCCGTCATTTCCTTCCCGTTGGAGATATTTCGACGTTTAAGCGCTCGTTGAACTCCATTTCACAGTGCGAATGCAATGCACAACCATTTAAGCGTCGAAACTTCCAGAATATCTCGCAAATCGCGAAGATTTCGTTTATTTTGACGAAAAATAGCCGTCATTTCCTTCCCGTGGTGATATTTCGACGTTTAAGCACTCGTTGAACTCCATTTCCCAGTGCTAATTTAATGCACAACCATTTAAGCGTCGAAACAATCAAAATATCTCGCAAATCGCGAAGATTTCGTCGATTTTGCAAAAAAACAGCCGTCATTTCTTCCCGTTGGAGATATTTCGTCGTTTAAGCACTCGTTGAACTCCATTTCACAGTGCTAATGCAATGCACAACCATTTAAGCGTCGAAACAATCAAAATATCTCGCAAATCGCGAAGATTTCGTCGATTTTGACGAAAAATAGCCGTCATTTCCTTCCCGTTGGAGATATTTCGTCGTTTAAGCACTCGTTGAACTCCATTTCACAGTGCTAATGCAATGCACAACCATTTAAGCGTCGAAACAACCAGAATATCTCGCAAATCGCCAGGATTTCGTCGATTTTGACGAAAAATAGCCGTCATTTCCTTCCCGTTGGAGATATTTCGTCGTTTAAGCACTCTTTGAACTCCATTTCACAGTGCTAATGCAATGCACAACCATTTAAGCGTCGAAACAACCAGAATATCTCGCAAATCGCGAAGACTTAGTCGATTTTGACGAAAAATAGCCGTCATTTCCTTCCCGTTGGGGACATTTCGTCGTTTAAGCACTCGCTGAACTCTATTTCACAGCGCTAATGCAATGCACAACCATTTAAGCGTCGAAACAACCAGAATATCTCGCAAATCGCGAAGATTTCGTTTATTTTGACGAAAAATAGCCGTCATTTCCTTCCCGTTGGAGATATTTCGACGTTTAAGCGCTCGTTGAACTCCATTTCAGAGTGCTAATGCAATGCACAACCATTTAAGCGTCGAAACAACCAGAATATCTCGCAAATCGCGAAGACTTAGTCGATTTTGACGAAAAATAGCCGTCATTTCCTTCCCGTTGGAGATATTTCGACGTTTAAGCACTCGTTGTACTCCACTTCACAGTGCTAATGCAATGCACAACCATTTAAGCGTCGAAACAAGAAAATTATCTCGCAAATCGCCAAGATTTCGTCGATTTTGACGAAAAATAGCCTTCATTTCCTTCCCGTTGGAGATATTTCGTCGTTTAAGCACGCGTTGAACTCCATTTCACAGTGCTAATGCAATGCACAACCATTTAAGCGTCGAAACAATCAAAATATCTCGCAAATCGCGAAGATTTCGTCGATTTTGACGAAAAATAGCCGTCATTTCCTTCCCGTTGGAGATATTTCGTCGTTTAAGCACTCGTTGAACTCCATTTCACAGTGCTAATGCAATGCACAACCATTTAAGCGTCGAAACAACCAGAATATCTCGCAAATCGCGAAGATTTCGCCGATTTTGACGAAAACTAGCCGTCATTTCCTTCCCGTTGGAGACATTTCGTCGTTTAAGCACTCGCTGAACTCTATTTCACAGCGCTAATGCAATGCACAACCATTTAAGCGTCGAAACAACCAGAATATCTCGCAAATCGCGAAGATTTCGTTTATTTTGACGAAAAATAGCCGTCATTTCCTTCCCGTTGGAGATATTTCGACGTTTAAGCGCTCGTTGAACTCCATTTCACAGTGCTAATGCAATGCACAACCATTTAAGCGTCGAAACAACCAGAATATCTCGCAAATCGCGAAGATTTCGTCGAGTTTGACGAAAAATAGCCGTCATTTCCTTCCCGTTGGAGATATATCGTCGTTTAAGCACTCGTTGAACTCCATTTCACAGTGCTAATGCAATGCGCAACCATTTAAGCGTCGAAACAACCAGAATATCTCGCAAATCGCGAAGATTTCGTCGATTTTGACGAAAAATAGCCGTCATTTCATTCCCGTTGGTGATATTTCGACGTTTAAGCACCCGTTGAACTCCATTTCACAGTCCTAATGTAATGCACAACCATTTAAGCGTCGAAACAACCAGAATATCTCGCAAATCGCGAAGACTTAGTCGATTTTGAGGAAAAATAGCCGTCATTTCCTTCCCGTTGGAGATATTTCGACGTTTAAGCACTCGTTGTACTCCACTTCACAGTGCTAATGCAATGCACAACCATCTAAGCGCCGAAACAATCAAAATATCTCGCAAATCGCGAAGATTTCGTCGATTTTGACGAAAAATAGCCGTCATTTCCTTCCCGTTGGAGATATTTCGACGTTGAAGCACTCGTTGAAATCCATTTCACGGTGCTAATGCAATGGACAACCATTTAAGCGTCGAAACAAGAAAATTATCTCGCAAATCGCCAAGATTTCGTCGATTTTGACGAAAAATAGCCTTCATTTCCTTCCCGTTGGAGATATTTCGTCGTTTAAGCACGCGTTGAACTCCATTTCACAGTCCTAATGCAATGCACAACCATTTAAGCGTCGAAACAATCAAAATATCTCGCAAATCGCGAAGATTTCGTCGATTTTGACGAAAAATAGCCGTCATTTCCTTCCCGTTGGAGATATTTCGTCGTTTAAGCACTCGTTGAACTCCATTTCACAGTGCTAATGCAATGCACAACCATTTAAGCGTCGAAACAACCAGAATATCTCGCAAATCGCGAAGATTTCGCCGATTTTGACGAAAACTAGCCGTCATTTCCTTCCCGTTGGAGACATTTCGTCGTTTAAGCACTCGCTGAACTCTATTTCACAGCGCTAATGCAATGCACAACCATTTAAGCCTCGAAACAACCAGAATATCTCGCAAATCGCGAAGATTTCGTTTATTTTGACGAAAAATAGCCGTCATTTCCTTCCCGTTGGAGATATTTCGACGTTTAAGCGCTCGTTGAACTCCATTTCACAGTGCTAATGCAATGCACAACCATTTAAGCGTCGAAACAACCAGAATATCTCGCAAATCGCGAAGATTTCGTCGATTTTGACGAAAAATAGCCGTCGTTTCTTTCCCGTTGGAGAAATTTCGTCGTTTAAGCACTCGTTGAACTCCATTTCACCATGCTAATGCAATGCACAACCATTTAAGCGTCGAAACAATCAAAATATCTCGGAAATCGCGAAGATTTCGTCGATTTTGACGAAAAATAGCCGTCATTTCCTTCCCGTTGGAGATATTTTGACGTTTAAGCGCTCGTTGAACACCATTTCACAGTGCTAATGCAATGCACAACCATTTAAGCGTCGAAACAACCAGAATATCTCGGAAATAGCGAAGATTTCGTCGAGTTTGACGAAAAATAGCCGTCATTTCCTTCCCGTTGGAGATATTTCGTCGTTTAAGCACTCGTTGAACTCCATTTCACAGTGCTAATGCAATGCACAACCATTTAAGCGTCGAAACAACCAGAATATCTCGCAAATCGCGAAGATTTCGTCGATTTTGACGAAAAATAGCCGTCATTTCCTTCCCGTTGGAGATATTTCGTCGTTTAAGCACTCGTTGAACTCCATTTCACAGTGCTAATGCAATGCACAACCATTTAAGCGTCGATACAACCAGAATATCTCGCAAATCGCGAAGATTTCGTGATTTTGACGAAAAATAGCCGTCATTTCCTTCCCGTTGGCGATATTTCGTCGTTTAAGCACTCGTTGAACTCGATTTCATAGCGCTAATGCAATACACAAACATTTAAGCGTCGAAACAACCAGAATATCTCGCAAATCGCGAAGATTTCGTCGATTTTGACGAAAAATAGCCGGCATTTCCTTCCCGTTGGAGATATTTCGTCGTTTAAGCACTCGTTGAACTCCATTTCACAGTGCTAATGCAATGCACAACCATTTAAGCGTCGAAACAACCAGAATATCTCGCAAATCGCGAAGATTTCGTTTATTTTGACGAGAAATAGCCGTCATTTCCTTCCCGTTGGAGATATTTTGACGTCTAAGCGCTCGTTGAACACCATTTCACAGTGCTAATGCAATGCACAACCATTTAAGCGTCGAAACAACCAGAATATCTCGCAAATCGCGAAGATTTAGTCGATTTTGACGAAAAATAGCCGTCATTTCCTTCCCGTTGGAGATATTTCGACGTTTAAGCGCTCGTTGACCTCGATTTCACAGCGCTAATGCAATGCACAACCATTTAAGCGTCGAAACAACCAGAATATCTCGCAAATCGCGAAGATTACGTCGATTTTGACGAAAAGTAGCCGTCATTTCCTTCCCGCTGGAGATATTTAGTCGTTTAAGCACTCGTTGAACTCCATTTCACAGTGCTAATGCAATGCACAACCATTTACGCGTCGAAACAACCAGAATATCTCGCAAATCGCGAAGATTTCGTTTATTTTGACGAAAAATAGCCGTCATTTCCTTCCCGGTGGAGACATTTCGACGTTTAAGCGCTCGTTGAACTCCATTTCACAGTGCTAATGGAATGCACAACCATTTAAGCGTCGAAACTTCCAGAATATCTCGCAAATCGCGAAGATTTCGTTTATTTTGACGAAAAATAGCCGTCATGTCCTTCCCGTTGGAGATATTTCGACGTTCAAGCGCTCGTTGATCTCCATTTCACAGTGCTAATGCAATGCACAACCATTTAAGCGTCGAAACAACCAGAATATCTGGCAAATCGCGAAGATTTAGTCGATTTTGACGAAAAATAGCCGTCATTTCCTTCCCGTTGGAGATATTTCGACGTTTAAGCGCTCGTTGACCTCGATTTCACAGCGCTAATGCAATGCACAACCATTTAAGCGTCGAAACAACCAGAATATCTCGCAAATCGCGAAGATTTCGTCGATTTTGAAGAAAAGTAGCCGTCATTTCCTTCCCGTTGGAGATATTTTGACGTTTAAGCGCTCGTTGAACACCATTTCACAGTGCTAATGCAATGCACAACCATTTAAGCGTCGCAACAACCACAATATCTCGCATGTCGCGAAGATTTAGTCGATTTTGACGAAAAATAGCCGTCATTTCCTTCCCGTTGGAGATATTTAGTCGTTTAAGCACTCGTTGAACTCCATTTCACAGTGCGAATGCAATGCACAACCATTTAAGCGTCGAAACTTCCAGAATATCTCGCAAATCGCGAAGATTTCGTTTATTTTGACGAAAAATAGCCGTCATGTCCTTCCCGTTGGAGATATTTCGACGTTCAAGCGCTCGTTGATCTCCATTTCACAGTGCTAATGCAATGCACAACCATTTAAGCGTCGAAACAACCAGATTATCTGGCAAATTGCGAAGATTTCGTCGATTTTGACGAAAAGTAGCCGTCATTTCCTTCCCGTTGGTGATATTTCGACGTTTAAGCACTCGTTGAACTCCATTTCCCAGTGCTAATTTAATGCACAACCATTTAAGCGTCGAAACAATCAAAATATCTCGCAAATCGCGAAGATTTCGTCGATTTTGACAAAAAAACAGCCGTCATTTCTTCCCGTTGGAGATATTTCGTCGTTTAAGCACTCGTTGAACTCCATTTCACAGTGCTAATGCAATGCACAACCATTTAAGCGTCGAAACAATCAAAATATCTCGCAAATCGCGAAGATTTCGTCGATTTTGACGAAAAATAGCCGTCATTTCCTTCCCGTTGGAGATATTTCGTCGTTTAAGCACTCGTTGAACTCCATTTCAGAGTGCTAATGCAATGCACAACCATTTAAGCGTCGAAACAACCAGAATATCTCGCAAATCGCGAAGACTTAGTCGATTTTGACGAAAAATAGCCGTCATTTCCTTCCCGTTGGAGATATTTCGACGTTTAAGCACTCGTTGTACTCCACTTCACAGTGCTAATGCAATGCACAACCATTTAAGCGCCGAAACAATCAAAATATCTCGCAAATCGCGAAGATTTCGTCGATTTTGACGAAAAATAGCCGTCATTTCCTTCCCGTTGGAGATATTTCGACGTTGAAGCACTCGTTGAAATCCATTTCACGGTGCTAATGCAATGGACAACCATTTAAGCGTCGAAACAAGAAAATTATCTCGCAAATCGCCAAGATTTCGTCGATTTTGACGAAAAATAGCCTTCATTTCCTTCCCGTTGGAGATATTTCGTCGTTTAAGCACGCGTTGAACTCCATTTCACAGTGCTAATGCAATGCACAACCATTTAAGCGTCGAAACAATCAAAATATCTCGCAAATCGCGAAGATTTCGTCGATTTTGACGAAAAATAGCCGTCATTTCCTTCCCGTTGGAGATATTTCGTCGTTTAAGCACTCGTTGACCTCGATTTCACAGCGCTAATGCAATGCACAACCATTTAAGCGTCGAAACAACCAGAATATCTCGCAAATCGCGAAGATTTCGTCGATTTTGAAGAAAAGTAGCCGTCATTTCCTTCCCGTTGGAGATATTTTGACGTTTAAGCGCTCGTTGAACACCATTTCACAGTGCTAATGCAATGCACAACCATTTAAGCGTCGCAACAACCACAATATCTCGCATGTCGCGAAGATTTAGTCGATTTTGACGAAAAATAGCCGTCATTTCCTTCCCGTTGGAGATATTTAGTCGTTTAAGCACTCGTTGAACTCCATTTCACAGTGCGAATGCAATGCACAACCATTTAAGCGTCGAAACTTCCAGAATATCTCGCAAATCGCGAAGATTTCGTTTATTTTGACGAAAAATAGCCGTCATGTCCTTCCCGTTGGAGATATTTCGACGTTCAAGCGCTCGTTGATCTCCATTTCACAGTGCTAATGCAATGCACAACCATTTAAGCGTCGAAACAACCAGATTATCTGGCAAATTGCGAAGATTTCGTCGATTTTGACGAAAAGTAGCCGTCATTTCCTTCCCGTTGGTGATATTTCGACGTTTAAGCACTCGTTGAACTCCATTTCCCAGTGCTAATTTAATGCACAACCATTTAAGCGTCGAAACAATCAAAATATCTCGCAAATCGCGAAGATTTCGTCGATTTTGACAAAAAAACAGCCGTCATTTCTTCCCGTTGGAGATATTTCGTCGTTTAAGCACTCGTTGAACTCCATTTCACAGTGCTAATGCAATGCACAACCATTTAAGCGTCGAAACAATCAAAATATCTCGCAAATCGCGAAGATTTCGTCGATTTTGACGAAAAATAGCCGTCATTTCCTTCCCGTTGGAGATATTTCGTCGTTTAAGCACTCGTTGAACTCCATTTCAGAGTGCTAATGCAATGCACAACCATTTAAGCGTCGAAACAACCAGAATATCTCGCAAATCGCGAAGACTTAGTCGATTTTGACGAAAAATAGCCGTCATTTCCTTCCCGTTGGAGATATTTCGACGTTTAAGCACTCGTTGTACTCCACTTCACAGTGCTAATGCAATGCACAACCATTTAAGCGCCGAAACAATCAAAATATCTCGCAAATCGCGAAGATTTCGTCGATTTTGACGAAAAATAGCCGTCATTTCCTTCCCGTTGGAGATATTTCGACGTTGAAGCACTCGTTGAAATCCATTTCACGGTGCTAATGCAATGGACAACCATTTAAGCGTCGAAACAAGAAAATTATCTCGCAAATCGCCAAGATTTCGTCGATTTTGACGAAAAATAGCCTTCATTTCCTTCCCGTTGGAGATATTTCGTCGTTTAAGCACGCGTTGAACTCCATTTCACAGTGCTAATGCAATGCACAACCATTTAAGCGTCGAAACAATCAAAATATCTCGCAAATCGCGAAGATTTCGTCGATTTTGACGAAAAATAGCCGTCATTTCCTTCCCGTTGGAGATATTTCGTCGTTTAAGCACTCGTTGAACTCCATTTCACAGTGCTAATGCAATGCACAACCATTTAAGCGTCGAAACAACCAGAATATCTCGCAAATCGCGAAGATTTCGCCGATTTTGACGAAAACTAGCCGTCATTTCCTTCCCGTAGGAGACATTTCGTCGTTTAAGCACTCGCTGAACTCTATTTCACAGCGCTAATGCAATGCACAACCATTTAAGCGTCGAAACAACCAGAATATCTCGCAAATCGCGAAGATTTCGTCGATTTTGAAGAAAAGTAGCCGTCATTTCCTTCCCGTTGGAGATATTTTGACGTTTAAGCGCTCGTTGAACACCATTTCACAGTGCTAATGCAATGCACAACCATTTAAGCGTCGCAACAACCACAATATCTCGCATGTCGCGAAGATTTAGTCGATTTTGACGAAAAATAGCCGTCATTTCCTTCCCGTTGGAGATATTTAGTCGTTTAAGCACTCGTTGAACTCCATTTCACAGTGCGAATGCAATGCACAACCATTTAAGCGTCGAAACTTCCAGAATATCTCGCAAATCGCGAAGATTTCGTTTATTTTGACGAAAAATAGCCGTCATGTCCTTCCCGTTGGAGATATTTCGACGTTCAAGCGCTCGTTGATCTCCATTTCACAGTGCTAATGCAATGCACAACCATTTAAGCGTCGAAACAACCAGATTATCTGGCAAACTGCGAAGATTTCGTCGATTTTGACGAAAAGTAGCCGTCATTTCCTTCCCGTTGGTGATATTTCGACGTTTAAGCACTCGTTGAACTCCATTTCCCAGTGCTAATTTAATGCACAACCATTTAAGCGTCGAAACAATCAAAATATCTCGCAAATCGCGAAGATTTCGTCGATTTTGACAAAAAAACAGCCGTCATTTCTTCCCGTTGGAGATATTTCGTCGTTTAAGCACTCGTTGAACTCCATTTCACAGTGCTAATGCAATGCACAACCATTTAAGCGTCGAAACAATCAAAATATCTCGCAAATCGCGAAGATTTCGTCGATTTTGACGAAAAATAGCCGTCATTTCCTTCCCGTTGGAGATATTTCGTCGTTTAAGCACTCGTTGAACTCCATTTCAGAGTGCTAATGCAATGCACAACCATTTAAGCGTCGAAACAACCAGAATATCTCGCAAATCGCGAAGACTTAGTCGATTTTGACGAAAAATAGCCGTCATTTCCTTCCCGTTGGAGATATTTCGACGTTTAAGCACTCGTTGTACTCCACTTCACAGTGCTAATGCAATGCACAACCATTTAAGCGCCGAAACAATCAAAATATCTCGCAAATCGCGAAGATTTCGTCGATTTTGACGAAAAATAGCCGTCATTTCCTTCCCGTTGGAGATATTTCGACGTTGAAGCACTCGTTGAAATCCATTTCACGGTGCTAATGCAATGGACAACCATTTAAGCGTCGAAACAAGAAAATTATCTCGCAAATCGCCAAGATTTCGTCGATTTTGACGAAAAATAGCCTTCATTTCCTTCCCGTTGGAGATATTTAGTCGTTTAAGCACTCGTTGAACTCCATTTCACAGTGCTAATGCAATGCACAACCATTTAAGCGTCGAAACAACCAGAATATCTCGCAAATCGCGAAGATTTCGCCGATTTTGACGAAAACTAGCCGTCATTTCCTTCCCGTAGGAGACATTTCGTCGTTTAAGCACTCGCTGAACTCTATTTCACAGCGCTAATGCAATGCACAACCATTTAAGCGTCGAAACAACCAGAATATCTCGCAAATCGCGAAGATTTCGTCGAGTTTGACGAAAAATAGCCGTCATTTCCTTCCCGTTGGAGATATATCGTCGTTTAAGCACTCGTTGAACTCCATTTCACAGTGCTAGTGCAATGCGCAACCATTTAAGCGTCGAAACAACCAGAATATCTCGCAAATCGCGAAGATTTCGTCGATTTTGACGAAAAATAGCCGTCATTTCATTCCCGTTGGTGATATTTCGACGTTTAAGCACCCGTTGAACTCCATTTCACAGTGCTAATGTAATGCACAACCATTTAAGCGTCGAAACAAGAAAATTATCTCGCAAATCGCCAAGATTTCGTCGATTTTGACGAAAAATAGCCTTCATTTCCTTCCCGTTGGAGATATTTCGTCGTTTAAGCACGCGTTGAACTCCATTTCACAGTGCTAATGCAATGCACAACCATTTAAGCGTCGAAACAATCAAAATATCTCGCAAATCGCGAAGATTTCGTCGATTTTGACGAAAAATAGCCGTCATTTCCTTCCCGTTGGAGATATTTCGTCGTTTAAGCACTCGTTGAACTCCATTTCACAGTGCTAATGCAATGCACAACCATTTAAGCGTCGAAACAACCAGAATATCTCGCAAATCGCGAAGATTTCGCCGATTTTGACGAAAACTAGCCGTCATTTCCTTCCCGTTGGAGACATTTCGTCGTTTAAGCACTCGCTGAACTCTATTTCACAGCGGTAATGCAATGCACAACCATTTAAGCGTCGAAACAACCAGAATATCTCGCAAATCGCGAAGATTTCGTCGAGTTTGACGAAAAATAGCCGTCATTTCCTTCCCGTTGGAGATATATCGTCGTTTAAGCACTCGTTGAACTCCATTTCACAGTGCTAGTGCAATGCGCAACCATTTAAGCGTCGAAACAACCAGAATATCTCGCAAATCGCGAAGATTTCGTCGATTTTGACGAAAAATAGCCGTCATTTCATTCCCGTTGGTGATATTTCGACGTTTAAGCACCCGTTGAACTCCATTTCACAGTGCTAATGTAATGCACAACCATTTAAGCGTCGAAACAACCAGAATATCTCGCAAATCGCGAAAACTTAGTCCATTTTGACGAAAAATAGCCGTCATTTCCTTCCCGTTGGAGATATTTCGACGTTTAAGCACTCGTTGTACTCCACTTCACAGTGCTAATGCAATGCACAACCATTTAAGCGCCGAAACAATCAAAATATCTCGCAAATCGCGAAGATTTCGTCGATTTTGACGAAAAATAGCCGTCATTTCCTTCCCGTTGGAGACATTTCGACGTTGAAGCACTCGTTGAAATCCATTTCACGGTGCTAATGCAATGGACAACCATTTAAGCGTCGAAACAAGAAAATTATCTCGCAAATCGCCAAGATTTCGTCGATTTTTACGAAAAATAGCCTTTATTTCCTTCCCGTTGGAGATATTTCGTCGTTTAAGCACGCGTTGAACTCCATTTCACAGTGCTAATGCAATGCACAACCATTTAAGCGTCGAAACAATCAAAATATCTCGCAAATCGCGAAGATTTCGTCGATTTTGACGAAAAATAGCCGTCATTTCCTTCCCGTTGGAGATATTTCGTCGTTTAAGCACTCGTTGAACTCCATTTCACCATGCTAATGCAATGCACAACCATTTAAGCGTCGAAACAACCAGAATATCTCGCAAATCGCGAAGATTTCGCCGATTTTGACGAAAACTAGCCGTCATTTCCTTCCCGTTGGAGACATTTCGTCGTTTAAGCACTCGCTGAACTCTATTTCACAGCGCTAATGCAATGCACAACCATTTAAGCGTCGAAACAACCAGAATATCTCGCAAATCGCGAAGATTTCGTTTATTTTGACGAAAAATAGCCGTCATTTCCTTCCCGTTGGAGATATTTCGACGTTTAAGCGCTCGTTGAACTCCATTTCACAGTGCTAATGCAATGCACAACCATGTAAGCGTCGAAACAACCAGAATATCTCGCAAATCGCGAAGATTTCGTCGAGTTTGACGAAAAATAGCCGTCATTTCCTTCCCGTTGGAGATATATCGTCGTTTAAGCACTCGTTGAACTCCATTTCACAGTGCTAATGCAATGCGCAACCATTTAAGCGTCGAAACAACCAGAATATCTCGCAAATCGCGAAGATTTCGTCGATTTTGACGAAAAATAGCCGTCATTTCATTCCCGTTGGTGATATTTCGACGTTTAAGCACCCGTTGAACTCCATTTCACAGTGCTAATGTAATGCACAACCATTTAAGCGTCGAAGTAATCAAAATATCACGCAAATCGCGAAGATTTCGTCGATTTTGACGAAAAATAGCCGTCATTTCCTTCCCGTTGGAGATATTTCGACGTTTAAGCGCTCGTTGAACTCCATTTCACAGTGCTAATGCAATGCACAACCATTTAAGCGTCGAGACAACCAGAATATCTCGCAAATCGCGAAGATTTAGTCGATTTTGACGAAAAATAGCCGTCATTTCCTTCCCGTTGGAGACATTTCGACGTTTAAGCACTCGTTGAACTCCATTTCACAGTGCTAATGAAATGCACAACCATTTAAGAGTCGAAAGAATCAAAATATCTCGCAAATCGCCAAGATTTCATCGATTTTGACGAAAAATAGCCGTCATTTCCTTCCCGTTGGTGATATTTCGACGTTTAAGCACTCGTTGAACTCCATTTCACAGTGCTAATTTAATGCACAACCATTTAAGCGTCGAAACAATCAAAATATCACGCAAATCGCGAAGATTTCGTCGATTTTGACGAAAAATAGCCGTCATTTCCTTCCCGTTGGAGATATTTCGACGTTTAAGCGCTCGTTGAACTCCATTTCAGAGTGCTAATGCAATACACAACCATTTAAGCGTCGAAACGACCAGAATATCTCGCAAATCGCGAAGACTTAGTCGATTTTGTCGAAAAATAGCCGTCATTTCCTTCCCGTTGGTGATATTTCGACGTTTAAGCACTCGTTGAACTCCATTTCACAGTGCTAATTTAATGCACAACCATTTAAGCGTCGAAACAATCAAAATATCTCGCAAATCGCGAAGATTTCGTCGATTTTGACGAAAAATAGCCGTCATTTCCTTCCCGTTGGAGATATTTCGTCGTTTAAGCACTCGTTGAACTCCATTTCACAGTGCTAATGCAATGCACAACCATTTAAGCGTCGAAACAACCAGAATATCTAGCAAATCGCGAGGATTTCGTCGATTTTGACGAAAAATAGCCGTCATTTCCTTCCCGTTGGAGATATTTCGTCGTTTAAGCACTCTTTGAACTCCATTTCACAGTGCTAATGCAATGCACAACCATTTAAGCGTCGAAACAACCAGAATATCTCGCAAATCGCGAAGACTTAGTCGATTTTGACGAAAAATAGCCGTCATTTCCTTCCCGTTGGGGACATTTCGTCGTTTAAGCACTCGCTGAACTCTATTTCACAGCGCTAATGCAATGCACAACCATTTAAGCGTCGAAACAACCAGAATATCTCGCAAATCGCGAAGATTTCGTTTATTTTGACGAAAAATAGCCGTCATTTCCTTCCCGTTGGAGATATTTCGACGTTTAAGCGCTCGTTGAACTCCATTTCAGAGTGCTAATGCAATGCACAACCATTTAAGCGTCGAAACAACCAGAATATCTCGCAAATCGCGAAGACTTAGTCGATTTTGACGAAAAATAGCCGTCATTTCCTGCCCGTTGGAGATATTTCGACGTTTAAGCACTCGTTGTACTCCACTTCACAGTGCTAATGCAATGCACAACCATTTAAGCGCCGAAACAATCAAAATATCTCGCAAATCGCGAAGATTTCGTCGATTTTGACGAAAAATAGCCGTCATTTCCTTCCCGTTGGAGATATTTCGACGTTGAAGCACTCGTTGAAATCCATTTCACGGTGCTAATGCAATGGACAACCATTTAAGCGTCGAAACAAGAAAATTATCTCGCAAATCGCCAAGATTTCGTCGATTTTGACGAAAAATAGCCTTCATTTCCTTCCCGTTGGAGATATTTCGTCGTTTAAGCACGCGTTGAACTCCATTTCACAGTGCTAATGCAATGCACAACCATTTAAGCGTCGAAACAATCAAAATATCTCGCAAATCGCGAAGATTTCGTCGATTTTGACGAAAAATAGCCGTCATTTCCTTCCCGTTGGAGATATTTCGACGTTTAAGCGCTCGTTGAACTCCATTTCACAGTGCTAATGCAATGCACAACCATTTAAGCGTCGAAACAACCAGAATATCTCGCAAATCGCGAAGATTTCGTCGAGTTTGACGAAAAATAGCCGTCATTTCCTTCCCGTTGGAGATATATCGTCGTTTAAGCACTCGTTGAACTCCATTTCACAGTGCTAGTGCAATGCGCAACCATTTAAGCGTCGAAACAACCAGAATATCTCGCAAATCGCGAAGATTTCGTCGATTTTGACGAAAAATAGCCGTCATTTCATTCCCGTTGGTGATATTTCGACGTTTAAGCACCCGTTGAACTCCATTTCACAGTGCTAATGTAATGCACAACCATTTAAGCGTCGAAACAACCAGAATATCTCGCAAATCGCGAAGACTTAGTCGATTTTGACGAAAAATAGCCGTCATTTCCTTCCCGTTGGAGATATTTCGACGTTTAAGCACTCTTTGAACTCCATTTCACAGTGCTAATGCAATGCACAACCATTTAAGCGTCGAAACAACCAGAATATCTCGCAAATCGCGAAGACTTAGTCGATTTTGACGAAAAATAGCCGTCATTTCCTTCCCGTTGGGGACATTTCGTCGTTTAAGCACTCGCTGAACTCTATTTCACAGCGCTAATGCAATGCACAACCATTTAAGCGTCGAAACAACCAGAATATCTCGCAAATCGCGAAGATTTCGTTTATTTTGACGAAAAATAGCCGTCATTTCCTTCCCGTTGGAGATATTTCGACGTTTAAGCACTCGTTGTACTCCACTTCACAGTGCTAATGCAATGCACAACCATTTAAGCGCCGAAACAATCAAAATATCTCGCAAATCGCGAAGATTTCGTCGATTTGACGAAAAATAGCCGTCATTTCCTTCCGTTGGAGATATTTCACGTTGAAGCACTCGTTGAAATCCATTTCACGGTGCTAATGCAATGGACAACCATTTAAGCGTCGAAACAAGAAAATTATCTCGCAAATCGCCAAGATTTCGTCGATTTTGACGAAAAATAGCCTTCATTTCCTTCCCGTTGGAGATATTTCGTCGTTTAAGCACGCGTTGAACTCCATTTCACAGTGCTAATGCAATGCACAACCATTTAAGCGTCGAAACAATCAAAATATCTCGCAAATCGCGAAGATTTCGTCGATTTTGACGAAAAATAGCCGTCATTTCCTTCCCGTTGGAGATATTTCGACGTTTAAGCGCTCGTTGAACTCCATTTCACAGTGCTAATGCAATGCACAACCATTTAAGCGTCGAAACAACCAGAATATCTCGCAAATCGCGAAGATTTCGTCGAGTTTGACGAAAAATAGCCGTCATTTCCTTCCCGTTGGAGATATATCGTCGTTTAAGCACTCGTTGAACTCCATTTCACAGTGCTAGTGCAATGCGCAACCATTTAAGCGTCGAAACAACCAGAATATCTCGCAAATCGCGAAGATTTCGTCGATTTTGACGAAAAATAGCCGTCATTTCATTCCCGTTGGTGATATTTCGACGTTTAAGCACCCGTTGAACTCCATTTCACAGTGCTAATGTAATGCACAACCATTTAAGCGTCGAAACAACCAGAATATCTCGCAAATCGCGAAGACTTAGTCGATTTTGACGAAAATAGCCGTCATTTCCTTCCCGTTGGAGATATTTCGACGTTTAAGCACTCGTTGTACTCCACTTCACAGTGCTAATGCAATGCACAACCATTTAAGCGCCGAAAGAATCAAAATATCTCGCAAATCGCGAAGATTTCGTCGATTTTGACGAAAATAGCCGTCATTTCATTCCCGTTGGTGATATTCGACGTTTAAGCACCCGTTTGTACTCCATTTCACAGTGCTAATGTAATGCACAACCATTTAAGCGTCGAAGTAATCAAAATATCACGCAAATCGCGAAGATTTCGTCGATTTTGACGAAAAATAGCCGTCATTTCCTTCCCGTTGGAGATATTTCGACGTTTAAGCGCTCGTTGAACTCCATTTCACAGTGCTAATGCAATGCACAACCATTTAAGCGTCGAAACAACCAGATATCTCGCAAATCGCGAAGATTTAGTCGATTTTGACGAAAAATAGCCGTCATTTCCTTCCCGTTGGAGACATTTCGACGTTTTAAGCACTCGTTGAACTCCATTTCACAGTGCTAATGAAATGCACAACATTTAAGAGTCGAAAGAATCAAAATATCTCGCAAATCGCCAAGATTTCATCGATTTTGACGAAAATAGCCGTCATTTCCTTCCCGTTGGAGATATTTCGACGTTTAAGCACTCCTTGAACTCCATTTCACAGTGCTAATGTAATGCACAATCATTTAAGCGTCGAAGTAATCAAAATATCACGCAAATCGCGAAGATTTCGTCGATTTTGACGAAAAATAGCCGTCATTTCCTTCCCGTTGGAGATATTTCGACGTTTAAGCGCTCGTTGAACTCCATTTCAGAGTGCTAATGCAATACACAACCATTTAAGCGTCGAAACGACCAGAATATCTCGCAAATCGCGAAGACTTAGTCGATTTTGTCGAAAAATAGCCGTCATTTCCTTCCCGTTGGTGATATTTCGACGTTTAAGCACTCGTTGAACTCCATTTCACAGTGCTAATTTAATGCACAACCATTTAAGCGTCGAAACAATCAAAATATCTCGCAAATCGCGAAGATTTCGTCGATTTTGACAAAAAACAGCCGTCATTTCTTCCCGTTGGTGATATTTCGACGTTTAAGCACCCGTTGAACTCCATTTCACAGTGCTAATGTAATGCACAACCATTTAAGCGTCGAAGTAATCAAAATATCACGCAAATCGCGAAGATTTCGTCGATTTTGACGAAAAATAGCCGTCATTTCCTTCCCGTTGGAGATATTTCGACGTTTAAGCGCTCGTTGAACTCCATTTCACAGTGCTAATGCAATGCACAACCATTTAAGCGTCGAAACAACCAGAATATCTCGCAAATCGCGAAGATTTAGTCGATCTTGACGAAAAATAGCCGTCATTTCCTTCCCGTTGGAGACATTTCGACGTTTAAGCACTCGTTGAACTCCATTTCACAGTGCTAATGCAATGCACAACCATTTAAGCGTCGAAACGACCAGAATATCTCGCAAATCGCGAAGACTTAGTCGATTTTGTCGAAAAATAGCCGTCATTTCCTTCCCGTTGGTGATATTTCGACGTTTAAGCACTCGTTGAACTCCATTTCACAGTGCTAATTTAATGCACAACCATTTATGCGTCGAAACAATCAAAATATCACGCAAATCGCGAAGATTTCGTCGATTTTGACAAAAAACAGCCGTCATTTCTTCCCGTTGGAGATATTTCGTCGTTTAAGCACTCGTTGAACTCCATTTCACAGTGCTAATGCCAATGCACAACCATTTAAGCGTCGAAACAATCAAAATATCTCGCAAATCGCGAAGATTTCGTCGATTTTGACGAAAAATAGCCGTCATTTCCTTCCCGTTGGAGATATTTCGTCGTTTAAGCACTCGTTGAACTCCATTTCACAGTGCTAATGCAATGCACAACCATTTAAGCGTCGAAACAACCAGAATATCTAGCAAATCGCGAGGATTTCGTCGATTTGACGAAAAATAGCCGTCATTTCCTTCCCGTTGGAGATATTTCGTCGTTTAAGCACTCTTTGAACTCCATTTCACAGTGCTAATGCAATGCACAACCATTTAAGCGTCGAAACAACCAGAATATCTCGCAAATCGCGAAGACTTAGTCGATTTTGACGAAAATAGCCGTCATTTCCTTCCCGTTGGGGACATTTCGTCGTTTAAGCACTCGCTGAACTCTATTTCACAGCGCTAATGCAATGCACAACCATTTAAGCGTCGAAACAACCAGAATATCTCGCAAATCGCGAAGATTTCGTTTATTTTGACGAAAAATAGCCGTCATTTCCTTCCCGTTGGAGATATTTCGACGTTTAAGCGCTCGTTGAACTCCATTTCAGAGTGCTAATGCAATGCACAACCATTTAAGCGTCGAAACAACCAGAATATCTCGCAAATCGCGAAGACTTAGTCGATTTTGACGAAAAATAGCCGTCATTTCCTTCCCGTTGGAGATATTTCGACGTTTAAGCACTCGTTGTACTCCACTTCACAGTGCTAATGCAATGCACAACCATTTAAGCGCCGAAACAATCAAAATATCTCGCAAATCGCGAAGATTTCGTCGATTTTGACGAAAAATAGCCGTCATTTCCTTCCCGTTGGAGATATTTCGACGTTGAAGCACTCGTTGAAATCCATTTCACGGTGCTAATGCAATGGACAACCATTTAAGCGTCGAAACAAGAAAATTATCTCGCAAATCGCCAAGATTTCGTCGATTTTGACGAAAAATAGCCTTCATTTCCTTCCCGTTGGAGATATTTCGTCGTTTAAGCACGCGTTGAACTCCATTTCACAGTGCTAATGCAATGCACAACCATTTAAGCGTCGAAACAATCAAAATATCTCGCAAATCGCGAAGATTTCGTCGATTTTGACGAAAAATAGCCGTCATTTCCTTCCCGTTGGAGATATTTCGACGTTTAAGCGCTCGTTGAACTCCATTTCACAGTGCTAATGCAATGCACAACCATTTAAGCGTCGAAACAACCAGAATATCTCGCAAATCGCGAAGATTTCGTCGAGTTTGACGAAAAATAGCCGTCATTTCCTTCCCGTTGGAGATATATCGTCGTTTAAGCACTCGTTGAACTCCATTTCACAGTGCTAGTGCAATGCGCAACCATTTAAGCGTCGAAACAACCAGAATATCTCGCAAATCGCGAAGATTTCGTCGATTTTGACGAAAAATAGCCGTCATTTCATTCCCGTTGGTGATATTTCGACGTTTAAGCACCCGTTGAACTCCATTTCACAGTGCTAATGTAATGCACAACCATTTAAGCGTCGAAACAACCAGAATATCTCGCAAATCGCGAAGACTTAGTCGATTTTGACGAAAAATAGCCGTCATTTCCTTCCCGTTGGAGATATTTCGACGTTTAAGCACTCTTTGAACTCCATTTGACAGTGCTAATGCAATGCACAACCATTTAAGCGTCGAAACAACCAGAATATCTCGCAAATCGCGAAGACTTAGTCGATTTTGACGAAAAATAGCCGTCATTTCCTTCCCGTTGGGGACATTTCGTCGTTTAAGCACTCGCTGAACTCTATTTCACAGCGCTAATGCAATGCACAACCATTTAAGCGTCGAAACAACCAGAATATCTCGCAAATCGCGAAGATTTCGTTTATTTTGACGAAAAATAGCCGTCATTTCCTTCCCGTTGGAGATATTTCGACGTTTAAGCGCTCGTTGAACTCCATTTCAGAGTGCTAATGCAATGCACAACCATTTAAGCGTCGAAACAACCAGAATATCTCGCAAATCGCGAAGACTTAGTCGATTTTGACGAAAAATAGCCGTCATTTCCTTCCCGTTGGAGATATTTCGACGTTTAAGCACTCGTTGTACTCCACTTCACAGTGCTAATGCAATGCACAACCATTTAAGCGCCGAAACAATCAAAATATCTCGCAAATCGCGAAGATTTCGTCGATTTTGACGAAAAATAGCCGTCATTTCCTTCCCGTTGGAGATATTTCGACGTTGAAGCACTCGTTGAAATCCATTTCACGGTGCTAATGCAATGGACAACCATTTAAGCGTCGAAACAAGAAAATTATCTCGCAAATCGCCAAGATTTCGTCGATTTTGACGAAAAATAGCCTTCATTTCCTTCCCGTTGGAGATATTTCGTCGTTTAAGCACGCGTTGAACTCCATTTCACAGTGCTAATGCAATGCACAACCATTTAAGCGTCGAAACAATCAAAATATCTCGCAAATCGCGAAGATTTCGTCGATTTTGACGAAAAATAGCCGTCATTTCCTTCCCGTTGGAGATATTTCGACGTTTAAGCGCTCGTTGAACTCCATTTCACAGTGCTAATGCAATGCACAACCATTTAAGCGTCGAAACAACCAGAATATCTCGCAAATCGCGAAGATTTAGTCGATTTTGACGAAAAATAGCCGTCATTTCCTTCCCGTTGGAGACATTTCGACGTTTAAGCACTCGTTGAACTCCATTTCACAGTGCTAATGAAATGCACAACCATTTAAGAGTCGAAAGAATCAAAATATCTCGCAAATCGCCAAGATTTCATCGATTTTGACGAAAAATAGCCGTCATTTCCTTCCCGTTGGAGATATTTCGACGTTTAAGCACTCGTTGAACTCCATTTCACAGTGCTAATGTAATGCACAATCATTTAAGCGTCGAAGTAATCAAAATATCACGCAAATCGCGAAGATTTCGTCGATTTTGACGAAAAATAGCCGTCATTTCCTACCCGTTGGAGATATTTCGACGTTTAAGCGCTCGTTGAACTCCATTTCAGAGTGCTAATGCAATACACAACCATTTAAGCGTCGAAACGACCAGAATATCTCGCAAATCGCGAAGACTTAGTCGATTTTGTCGAAAAATAGCCGTCATTTCCTTCCCGTTGGTGATATTTCGACGTTTAAGCACTCGTTGAACTCCATTTCACAGTGCTAATTTAATGCACAACCATTTAAGCGTCGAAACAATCAAAATATCTCGCAAATCGCGAAGATTTCGTCGATTTTGACAAAAAACAGCCGTCATTTCTTCCCGTTGGTGATATTTCGACGTTTAAGCACCCGTTGAACTCCATTTCACAGTGCTAATGTAATGCGCAACCATTTAAGAGTCGAAGTAATCAAAATATCACGCGAATCGCGAAGATATCGTCGATTTTGACGAAAAATAGCCGTCATTTCCTTCCCGTTGGAGATATTTCGACGTTTAAGCGCTCGTTGAACTCCATTTCACAGTGCTAATGCAATGCACAACCATTTAAGCGTCGAAACAACCAGAATATCTCGCAAATCGCGAAGATTTAGTCGATTTTGACGAAAAATAGCCGTCATTTCCTTCCCGTTGGAGACATTTCGACGTTTAAGCACTCGTTGAACTCCATTTCACAGTGCTAATGTAATGCACAAACATTTAAGAGTCGAAAGAATCAAAATATCTCGCAAATCGCCAAGATTTCATCGATTTTGACGAAAAATAGCCGTCATTTCCTTCCCGTTGGAGATATTTCGACGTTTAAGCACTCGTTGAACTCCATTTCACAGTGCTAATGTAATGCACAATCATTTAAGCGTCGAAGTAATCAAAATATCACGCAAATCGCGAAGATTTCGTCGATTTTGACGAAAAATAGCCGTCATTTCCTTCCCGTTGGAGATATTTCGACGTTTAAGCGCTCGTTGAACTCCATTTCAGAGTGCTAATGCAATGCACAACCATTTAAGCGTCGAAACGACCAGAATATCTCGCAAATCGCGAAGACTTAGTCGATTTTGTCGAAAAATAGCCGTCATTTCCTTCCCGTTGGTGATATTTCGACGTTTAAGCACTCGTTGAACTCCATTTCACAGTGCTAATTTAATGCACAACCATTTAAGCGTCGAAACAATTAAAATATCTCGCAAATCGCGAAGATTTCGTCGATTTTGACAAAAAACAGCCGTCATTTCTTCCCGTTGGAGATATTTCGTCGTTTAAGCACTCGTTGAACTCCATTTCACAGTGCTAATGCAATGCACAACCATTTAAGCGTCGAAACAATCAAAATATCTCGCAAATCGCGAAGATTTCGTCGATTTTGACGAAAAATAGCCGTCATTTCCTTCCCGTTGGAGATATTTCGTCGTTTAAGCACTCGTTGAACTCCATTTCACAGTGCTAATGCAATGCACAACCATTTAAGCGTCGAAACAACCAGAATATCTCGCAAATCGCGAGGATTTCGTCGATTTTGACGAAAAATAGCCGTCATTTCCTTCCCGTTGGAGATATTTCGACGTTTAAGCACTCTTTGAACTCCATTTCACAGCGCTAATGCAATGCACAACCATTTAAGCGTCGAAACAAGAAAAATATCTCGCAAATCGCGAAGATTTCGTCGATTTTGACGAAAAATAGCCGTCATTTCCTTCCCGTTGGAGATATTTCGACGTTTAAGCACTCGTTGAACTCCATTTCACAGTGCTAATGTAATGCACAACCATTTAAGAGTCGAAACAATCAAAATATCTCGCAAATCGCCAAGAATTCATCGATTTTGACGAAAAATAGCCGTCATTTCCTTCCCGTTGGAGATATTTTGTCGTTTAAGCACTCGTTGAACTCCATTTCACAGTGCTAATGCAATGCACAAGCATTTAAGCGTCGAAACAACCAGAATATCTCGCAAATCGCGAAGATTTCGTCGATTTTGACGAAAAATAGCCGTCATTTCCTTCCCGTTGGAGATATTTCGACGTTTAAGCACTCGTTGTACTCCACTTCACAGTGCTAATGCAATGCACAACCATTTAAGCGTCGAAACAATCAAAATATCTCGCAAATCGCCAAGATTTCATCGATTTTGACGAAAAATAGCCGTCATTTCCTTCCCGTTGGAGATATTTCGACGTTTAAGCACTCGTTGTACTCCACTTCACAGTGCTAATGCAATGCACAACCATTTAAGCGCCGAAACAATCAAAATATCTCGCAAATCGCGAAGACTTAGTCGATTTTGACGAAAAATAGCCGTCATTTCCTTCCCGTTGGAGATATTTCGACGTTTAAGCACTCGTTGTACTCCACTTCACAGTGCTAATGCAATGCACAACCATTTAAGCGCCGAAACAATCAAAATATCTCGCAAATCGCGAAGATTTCGTCGATTTTGACGAAAAATAGCCGTCATTTCCTTCCCGTTGGAGATATTTCGACGTTGAAGCACACGTTGAACTCCATTTCACGGTGCTAATGCAATGGACAACCATTTAAGCGTCGAAACAAGAAAATTATCTCGCAAATCGCCAAGATTTCGTCGATTTTGACTAAAAATAGCCGTCATTTCCTTCCCGTTGGAGATATTTCGTCGTTTAAGCACGCGTTGAACTCCATTTCACAGTGCTAATGCAATGCACAACCATTTAAGCGTCGAAACAACCAGAATATCTCGCAAATCGCGAAGATTTCGCCGATTTTGACGAAAACTAGCCGTCATTTCCTTCCCGTTGGAGACATTTCGTCGTTTAAGCACTCGCTGAACTCTATTTCACAGCGCTAATGCAATGCACAACCATTTAAGCGTCGAAACAACCAGAATATCTCGCAAATCGCGAAGATTTCGTCGATTTTGACGAAAAATAGCCGTCATTTCCTTCCCGTTGGAGATATTTCGACGTTGAAGCACTCGTTGAACTCCATTTCACGGTGCTAATGCAATGGACAACCATTTAAGCGTCGAAACAAGAAAATTATCTCGCAAATCGCCAAGATTTCGCCGATTTTGACGAAAACTAGCCGTCATTTCCTTCCCGTTGGAGATATTTCGTCGTTTAAGCACGCGTTGAACTCCATTTCACAGTGCTAATGCAATGCACAACCATTTAAGCGTCGAAACAACCAGAATATCTCGCAAATCGCGAAGATTTCGCCGATTTTGACGAAAACTAGCCGTCATTTCCTTCCCGTTGGAGACATTTCGTCGTTTAAGCACTCGCTGAACTCTATTTCACAGCGCTAATGCAATGCACAACCATTTAAGCGTCGAAACAACCAGAATATCTCGCAAATCGCGAAGATTTCGTCGATTTTGACGAAAAATAGCCGTCATTTCCTTCCCGTTGGAGATATTTCGTCGTTTAAGCACTCGTTGAACTCCATTTCACAGTGCTAATGCAATGCACAACCATTTAAGCGTCGAAACAACCAGAATATCTCGCAAATCGCGAGGATTTCGTCGATTTTGACGAAAAATAGCCGTCATTTCCTTCCCGTTGGAGATATTTCGACGTTTAAGCACTCTTTGAACTCCATTTCACAGCGCTAATGCAATGCACAACCATTTAAGCGTCGAAACAAGAAAAATATCTCGCAAATCGCGAAGATTTCGTCGATTTTGACGAAAAATAGCCGTCATTTCATTCCCGTTGGTGATATTTCGACGTTTAAGCACCCGTTGAACTCCATTTCACAGTGCTAATGTAATGCACAACCATTTAAGCGTCGAAGTAATCAAAATATCACGCAAATCGCGAAGATTTCGTCGATTTTGACGAAAAATAGCCGTCATTTCCTTCCCGTTGGAGATATTTCGACGTTTAAGCGCTCGTTGAACTCCATTTCACAGTGCTAATGCAATGCACAACCATTTAAGCGTCGAAACAACCAGAATATCTCGCAAATCGCGAAGATTTAGTCGATTTTGACGAAAAATAGCCGTCATTTCCTTCCCGTTGGAGACATTTCGACGTTTAAGCACTCGTTGAACTCCATTTCACAGTGCTAATGTAATGCACAAACATTTAAGAGTCGAAAGAATCAAAATATCTCGCAAATCGCCAAGATTTCATCGATTTTGACGAAAAATAGCCGTCATTTCCTTCCCGTTGGAGATATTTCGACGTTTAAGCACTCGTTGAACTCCATTTCACAGTGCTAATGTAATGCACAATCATTTAAGCGTCGAAGTAATCAAAATATCACGCAAATCGCGAAGATTTCGTCGATTTTGACGAAAAATAGCCGTCATTTCCTTCCCGTTGGAGATATTTCGACGTTTAAGCGCTCGTTGAACTCCATTTCAGAGTGCTAATGCAATGCACAACCATTTAAGCGTCGAAACGACCAGAATATCTCGCAAATCGCGAAGACTTAGTCGATTTTGTCGAAAAATAGCCGTCATTTCCTTCCCGTTGGTGATATTTCGACGTTTAAGCACTCGTTGAACTCCATTTCACAGTGCTAATTTAATGCACAACCATTTAAGCGTCGAAACAATTAAAATATCTCGCAAATCGCGAAGATTTCGTCGATTTTGACAAAAAACAGCCGTCATTTCTTCCCGTTGGAGATATTTCGTCGTTTAAGCACTCGTTGAACTCCATTTCACAGTGCTAATGCAATGCACAACCATTTAAGCGTCGAAACAATCAAAATATCTCGCAAATCGCGAAGATTTCGTCGATTTTGACGAAAAATAGCCGTCATTTCCTTCCCGTTGGAGATATTTCGTCGTTTAAGCACTCGTTGAACTCCATTTCACAGTGCTAATGCAATGCACAACCATTTAAGCGTCGAAACAACCAGAATATCTCGCAAATCGCGAGGATTTCGTCGATTTTGACGAAAAATAGCCGTCATTTCCTTCCCGTTGGAGATATTTCGACGTTTAAGCACTCTTTGAACTCCATTTCACAGCGCTAATGCAATGCACAACCATTTAAGCGTCGAAACAAGAAAAATATCTCGCAAATCGCGAAGATTTCGTCGATTTTGACGAAAAATAGCCGTCATTTCCTTCCCGTTGGAGATATTTCGACGTTTAAGCACTCGTTGAACTCCATTTCACAGTGCTAATGTAATGCACAACCATTTAAGAGTCGAAACAATCAAAATATCTCGCAAATCGCCAAGAATTCATCGATTTTGACGAAAAATAGCCGTCATTTCCTTCCCGTTGGAGATATTTTGTCGTTTAAGCACTCGTTGAACTCCATTTCACAGTGCTAATGCAATGCACAAGCATTTAAGCGTCGAAACAACCAGAATATCTCGCAAATCGCGAAGATTTCGTCGATTTTGACGAAAAATAGCCGTCATTTCCTTCCCGTTGGAGATATTTCGACGTTTAAGCACTCGTTGTACTCCACTTCACAGTGCTAATGCAATGCACAACCATTTAAGCGTCGAAACAATCAAAATATCTCGCAAATCGCCAAGATTTCATCGATTTTGACGAAAAATAGCCGTCATTTCCTTCCCGTTGGAGATATTTCGACGTTTAAGCACTCGTTGTACTCCACTTCACAGTGCTAATGCAATGCACAACCATTTAAGCGCCGAAACAATCAAAATATCTCGCAAATCGCGAAGACTTAGTCGATTTTGACGAAAAATAGCCGTCATTTCCTTCCCGTTGGAGATATTTCGACGTTTAAGCACTCGTTGTACTCCACTTCACAGTGCTAATGCAATGCACAACCATTTAAGCGCCGAAACAATCAAAATATCTCGCAAATCGCGAAGATTTCGTCGATTTTGACGAAAAATAGCCGTCATTTCCTTCCCGTTGGAGATATTTCGACGTTGAAGCACACGTTGAACTCCATTTCACGGTGCTAATGCAATGGACAACCATTTAAGCGTCGAAACAAGAAAATTATCTCGCAAATCGCCAAGATTTCGTCGATTTTGACTAAAAATAGCCGTCATTTCCTTCCCGTTGGAGATATTTCGTCGTTTAAGCACGCGTTGAACTCCATTTCACAGTGCTAATGCAATGCACAACCATTTAAGCGTCGAAACAACCAGAATATCTCGCAAATCGCGAAGATTTCGCCGATTTTGACGAAAACTAGCCGTCATTTCCTTCCCGTTGGAGACATTTCGTCGTTTAAGCACTCGCTGAACTCTATTTCACAGCGCTAATGCAATGCACAACCATTTAAGCGTCGAAACAACCAGAATATCTCGCAAATCGCGAAGATTTCGTCGATTTTGACGAAAAATAGCCGTCATTTCCTTCCCGTTGGAGATATTTCGACGTTGAAGCACTCGTTGAACTCCATTTCACGGTGCTAATGCAATGGACAACCATTTAAGCGTCGAAACAAGAAAATTATCTCGCAAATCGCCAAGATTTCGCCGATTTTGACGAAAACTAGCCGTCATTTCCTTCCCGTTGGAGATATTTCGTCGTTTAAGCACGCGTTGAACTCCATTTCACAGTGCTAATGCAATGCACAACCATTTAAGCGTCGAAACAACCAGAATATCTCGCAAATCGCGAAGATTTCGCCGATTTTGACGAAAACTAGCCGTCATTTCCTTCCCGTTGGAGACATTTCGTCGTTTAAGCACTCGCTGAACTCTATTTCACAGCGCTAATGCAATGCACAACCATTTAAGCGTCGAAACAACCAGAATATCTCGCAAATCGCGAAGATTTCGTCGATTTTGACGAAAAATAGCCGTCATTTCCTTCCCGTTGGAGATATTTCGTCGTTTAAGCACTCGTTGAACTCCATTTCACAGTGCTAATGCAATGCACAACCATTTAAGCGTCGAAACAACCAGAATATCTCGCAAATCGCGAGGATTTCGTCGATTTTGACGAAAAATAGCCGTCATTTCCTTCCCGTTGGAGATATTTCGACGTTTAAGCACTCTTTGAACTCCATTTCACAGCGCTAATGCAATGCACAACCATTTAAGCGTCGAAACAAGAAAAATATCTCGCAAATCGCGAAGATTTCGTCGATTTTGACGAAAAATAGCCGTCATTTCATTCCCGTTGGTGATATTTCGACGTTTAAGCACCCGTTGAACTCCATTTCACAGTGCTAATGTAATGCACAACCATTTAAGCGTCGAAGTAATCAAAATATCACGCAAATCGCGAAGATTTCGTCGATTTTGACGAAAAATAGCCGTCATTTCCTTCCCGTTGGAGATATTTCGACGTTTAAGCGCTCGTTGAACTCCATTTCACAGTGCTAATGCAATGCACAACCATTTAAGCGTCGAAACAACCAGAATATCTCGCAAATCGCGAAGATTTAGTCGATTTTGACGAAAAATAGCCGTCATTTCCTTCCCGTTGGAGACATTTCGACGTTTAAGCACTCGTTGAACTCCATTTCACAGTGCTAATGCAATGCACAACCATTTAAGAGTCGAAAGAATCAAAATATCTCGCAAATCGCCAAGATTTCATCGATTTTGACGAAAAATAGCCGTCATTTCCTTCCCGTTGGAGATATTTCGACGTTTAAGCACTCGTTGTACTCCACTTCACAGTGCTAATGCAATGCACAACCATTTAAGCGCCGAAACAATCAAAATATCTCGCAAATCGCGAAGACTTAGTCGATTTTGACGAAAAATAGCCGTCATTTCCTTCCCGTTGGAGATATTTCGACGTTGAAGCACTCGTTGAACTCCATTTCACGGTGCTAATGCAATGGACAACCATTTAAGCGTCGAAACAAGAAAATTATCTCGCAAATCGCCAAGATTTCGTCGATTTTGACGAAAAATAGCCGTCATTTCCTTCCCGTTGGAGATATTTCGACGTTTAAGCACTCGTTGTACTCCACTTCACAGTGCTAATGCAATGCACAACCATTTAAGCGTCGAAACAACCAGAATATCTCGCAAATCGCGAAGATTTCGCCGATTTTGACGAAAACTAGCCGTCATTTCCTTCCCGTTGGAGACATTTCGTCGTTTAAGCACTCGCTGAACTCTATTTCACAGCGCTAATGCAATGCACAACCATTTAAGCGTCGAAACGACCAGAATATCTCGCAAATCGCGAAGACTTAGTCGATTTTGTCGAAAAATAGCCGTCATTTCCTTCCCGTTGGTGATATTTCGACGTTTAAGCACTCGTTGAACTCCATTTCACAGTGCTAATTTAATGCACAACCATTTAAGCGTCGAAACAATTAAAATATCTCGCAAATCGCGAAGATTTCGTCGATTTTGACAAAAAACAGCCGTCATTTCTTCCCGTTGGAGATATTTCGTCGTTTAAGCACTCGTTGAACTCCATTTCACAGTGCTAATGCAATGCACAACCATTTAAGCGTCGAAACAATCAAAATATCTCGCAAATCGCGAAGATTTCGTCGATTTTGACGAAAAATAGCCGTCATTTCCTTCCCGTTGGAGATATTTCGTCGTTTAAGCACTCGTTGAACTCCATTTCACAGTGCTAATGCAATGCACAACCATTTAAGCGTCGAAACAACCAGAATATCTCGCAAATCGCGAGGATTTCGTCGATTTTGACGAAAAATAGCCGTCATTTCCTTCCCGTTGGAGATATTTCGACGTTTAAGCACTCTTTGAACTCCATTTCACAGCGCTAATGCAATGCACAACCATTTAAGCGTCGAAACAAGAAAAATATCTCGCAAATCGCGAAGATTTCGTCGATTTTGACGAAAAATAGCCGTCATTTCCTTCCCGTTGGAGATATTTCGACGTTTAAGCACTCGTTGAACTCCATTTCACAGTGCTAATGCAATGCACAAGCATTTAAGCGTCGAAACAACCAGAATATCTCGCAAATCGCGAAGATTTCGTCGATTTTGACGAAAAATAGCCGTCATTTCCTTCCCGTTGGAGATATTTCGACGTTTAAGCACTCGTTGTACTCCACTTCACAGTGCTAATGCAATGCACAACCATTTAAGCGTCGAAACAATCAAAATATCTCGCAAATCGCCAAGATTTCATCGATTTTGACGAAAAATAGCCGTCATTTCCTTCCCGTTGGAGATATTTCGACGTTTAAGCACTCGTTGTACTCCACTTCACAGTGCTAATGCAATGCACAACCATTTAAGCGCCGAAACAATCAAAATATCTCGCAAATCGCGAAGACTTAGTCGATTTTGACGAAAAATAGCCGTCATTTCCTTCCCGTTGGAGATATTTCGACGTTTAAGCACTCGTTGTACTCCACTTCACAGTGCTAATGCAATGCACAACCATTTAAGCGCCGAAACAATCAAAATATCTCGCAAATCGCGAAGACTTAGTCGATTTTGACGAAAAATGGCCGTCATTTCCTTCCCGTTGGAGACATTTCGTCGTTTAAGCACTCGCTGAACTCTATTTCACAGCGCTAATGCAATGCACAACCATTTAAGCGTCGAAACAACCAGAATATCTCGCAAATCGCGAAGATTTCGTCGATTTTGACGAAAAATAGCCGTCATTTCCTTCCCGTTGGAGATATTTCGTCGTTTAAGCACTCGTTGAACTCCATTTCACAGTGCTAATGCAATGCACAACCATTTAAGCGTCGAAACAACCAGAATATCTCGCAAATCGCGAGGATTTCGTCGATTTTGACGAAAAATAGCCGTCATTTCCTTCCCGTTGGAGATATTTCGACGTTTAAGCACTCTTTGAACTCCATTTCACAGCGCTAATGCAATGCACAACCATTTAAGCGTCGAAACAAGAAAAATATCTCGCAAATCGCGAAGATTTCGTCGATTTTGACGAAAAATAGCCGTCATTTCATTCCCGTTGGTGATATTTCGACGTTTAAGCACCCGTTGAACTCCATTTCACAGTGCTAATGTAATGCACAACCATTTAAGCGTCGAAGTAATCAAAATATCACGCAAATCGCGAAGATTTCGTCGATTTTGACGAAAAATAGCCGTCATTTCCTTCCCGTTGGAGATATTTCGACGTTTAAGCACTCGTTGAACTCCATTTCACAGTGCTAATGCAATGCACAACCATTTAAGAGTCGAAAGAATCAAAATATCTCGCAAATCGCCAAGATTTCATCGATTTTGACGAAAAATAGCCGTCATTTCCTTCCCGTTGGAGATATTTCGACGTTTAAGCACTCGTTGTACTCCACTTCACAGTGCTAATGCAATGCACAACCATTTAAGCGCCGAAACAATCAAAATATCTCGCAAATCGCGAAGACTTAGTCGATTTTGACGAAAAATAGCCGTCATTTCCTTCCCGTTGGAGATATTTCGACGTTTAAGCACTCGTTGTACTCCACTTCACAGTGCTAATGCAATGCACAACCATTTAAGCGCCGAAACAATCAAAATATCTCGCAAATCGCGAAGATTTCGTCGATTTTGACGAAAAATAGCCGTCATTTCCTTCCCGTTGGAGATATTTCGACGTTGAAGCACTCGTTGAACTCCATTTCACGGTGCTAATGCAATGGACAACCATTTAAGCGTCGAAACAAGAAAATTATCTCGCAAATCGCCAAGATTTCGTCGATTTTGACGAAAAATAGCCGTCATTTCCTTCCCGTTGGAGATATTTCGTCGTTTAAGCACGCGTTGAACTCCATTTCACAGTGCTAATGCAATGCACAACCATTTAAGCGTCGAAACAACCAGAATATCTCGCAAATCGCGAAGATTTCGCCGATTTTGACGAAAACTAGCCGTCATTTCCTTCCCGTTGGAGACATTTCGTCGTTTAAGCACGCGTTGAACTCCATTTCACAGTGCTAATGCAATGCACAACCATTTAAGCGTCGAAACAACCAGAATATCTCGCAAATCGCGAAGATTTCGCCGATTTTGACGAAAACTAGCCGTCATTTCCTTCCCGTTGGAGACATTTCGTCGTTTAAGCACTCGCTGAACTCTATTTCACAGCGCTAATGCAATGCACAACCATTTAAGCGTCGAAACAACCAGAATATCTCGCAAATCGCGAAGATTTCGTCGATTTTGACGAAAAATAGCCGTCATTTCCTTCCCGTTGGAGATATTTCGTCGTTTAAGCACTCGTTGAACTCCATTTCACAGTGCTAATGCAATGCACAACCATTTAAGCGTCGAAACAACCAGAATATCTCGCAAATCGCGAGGATTTCGTCGATTTTGACGAAAAATAGCCGTCATTTCCTTCCCGTTGGAGATATTTCGACGTTTAAGCACTCTTTGAACTCCATTTCACAGCGCTAATGCAATGCACAACCATTTAAGCGTCGAAACAAGAAAAATATCTCGCAAATCGCGAAGATTTCGTCGATTTTGACGAAAAATAGCCGTCATTTCATTCCCGTTGGTGATATTTCGACGTTTAAGCACCCGTTGAACTCCATTTCACAGTGCTAATGTAATGCACAACCATTTAAGCGTCGAAGTAATCAAAATATCACGCAAATCGCGAAGATTTCGTCGATTTTGACGAAAAATAGCCGTCATTTCCTTCCCGTTGGAGATATTTCGACGTTTAAGCGCTCGTTGAACTCCATTTCACAGTGCTAATGCAATGCACAACCATTTAAGCGTCGAAACAACCAGAATATCTCGCAAATCGCGAAGATTTAGTCGATTTTGACGAAAAATAGCCGTCATTTCCTTCCCGTTGGAGACATTTCGACGTTTAAGCACTCGTTGAACTCCATTTCACAGTGCTAATGCAATGCACAACCATTTAAGAGTCGAAAGAATCAAAATATCTCGCAAATCGCCAAGATTTCATCGATTTTGACGAAAAATAGCCGTCATTTCCTTCCCGTTGGAGATATTTCGACGTTTAAGCACTCGTTGTACTCCACTTCACAGTGCTAATGCAATGCACAACCATTTAAGCGCCGAAACAATCAAAATATCTCGCAAATCGCGAAGACTTAGTCGATTTTGACGAAAAATAGCCGTCATTTCCTTCCCGTTGGAGATATTTCGACGTTTAAGCACTCGTTGTACTCCACTTCACAGTGCTAATGCAATGCACAACCATTTAAGCGCCGAAACAATCAAAATATCTCGCAAATCGCGAAGATTTCGTCGATTTTGACGAAAAATAGCCGTCATTTCCTTCCCGTTGGAGATATTTCGACGTTGAAGCACTCGTTGAACTCCATTTCACGGTGCTAATGCAATGGACAACCATTTAAGCGTCGAAACAAGAAAATTATCTCGCAAATCGCCAAGATTTCGTCGATTTTGACGAAAAATAGCCGTCATTTCCTTCCCGTTGGAGATATTTCGTCGTTTAAGCACGCGTTGAACTCCATTTCACAGTGCTAATGCAATGCACAACCATTTAAGCGTCGAAACAACCAGAATATCTCGCAAATCGCGAAGATTTCGCCGATTTTGACGAAAACTAGCCGTCATTTCCTTCCCGTTGGAGACATTTCGTCGTTTAAGCACTCGCTGAACTCTATTTCACAGCGCTAATGCAATGCACAACCATTTAAGCGTCGAAACAACCAGAATATCTCGCAAATCGCGAAGATTTCGTCGATTTTGACGAAAAATAGCCGTCATTTCCTTCCCGTTGGAGATATTTCGTCGTTTAAGCACTCGTTGAACTCCATTTCACAGTGCTAATGCAATGCACAACCATTTAAGCGTCGAAACAACCAGAATATCTCGCAAATCGCGAGGATTTCGTCGATTTTGACGAAAAATAGCCGTCATTTCCTTCCCGTTGGAGATATTTCGACGTTTAAGCACTCTTTGAACTCCATTTCACAGCGCTAATGCAATGCACAACCATTTAAGCGTCGAAACAAGAAAAATATCTCGCAAATCGCGAAGATTTCGTCGATTTTGACGAAAAATAGCCGTCATTTCATTCCCGTTGGTGATATTTCGACGTTTAAGCACCCGTTGAACTCCATTTCACAGTGCTAATGTAATGCACAACCATTTAAGCGTCGAAGTAATCAAAATATCACGCAAATCGCGAAGATTTCGTCGATTTTGACGAAAAATAGCCGTCATTTCCTTCCCGTTGGAGATATTTCGACGTTTAAGCGCTCGTTGAACTCCATTTCACAGTGCTAATGCAATGCACAACCATTTAAGCGTCGAAACAACCAGAATATCTCGCAAATCGCGAAGATTTAGTCGATTTTGACGAAAAATAGCCGTCATTTCCTTCCCGTTGGAGACATTTCGACGTTTAAGCACTCGTTGAACTCCATTTCACAGTGCTAATGCAATGCACAACCATTTAAGAGTCGAAAGAATCAAAATATCTCGCAAATCGCTAAGATTTCATCGATTTTGACGAAAAATAGCCGTCATTTCCTTCCCGTTGGAGATATTTCGACGTTTAAGCACTCGTTGAACTCCATTTCACAGTGCTAATGTAATGCACAATCATTTAAGCGTCGAAGTAATCAAAATATCACGCAAATCGCAAAGATTTCGTCGATTTTGTCGAAAAATAGCCGTCATTTCCTTCCCGTTGGAGATATTTCGACGTTTTAGCACTCGTTGTACTCCACTTCACAGTGCTAATGCAATGCACAACCATTTAAGCGTCGAAACAACCAGAATATCTCGCAAATCGCGAAGATTTCGTCGATTTTGACGAAAAATAGCCGTCATTTCCTTCCCGTTGGAGATATTTCGTCGTTTAAGCACTCGTTGAACTACATTTCACAGTGCTAATGCAATGCACAACCATTTAAGCGTCGAAACAACCAGAATATCTCGCAAATCGCGAAGATTTCGTTTATTTTGACGAAAAATAGCCGTCATTTCCTTCCCGTTGGAGATATTTTGACGTTTAAGCGCTCGTTGAACACCATTTCACAGTGCTAATGCAATGCACAACCATTTAAGCGTCGAAACAACCAGAATATCTCGCAAATCGCGAAGATTTAGTCGATTTTGACGAAAAATAGCCGTCATTTCCTTCCCGTTGGAGATATTTCGACGTTTAAGCGCTCGTTGACCTCGATTTCACAGCGCTAATGCAATGCACAACCATTTAAGCGTCGAAACAAACCAGAATATCTCGCAAATCGCGAAGATTACGTCGATTTTGACGAAAAGTAGCCGTCATTTCCTTCCCGTTGGAGATATTTAGTCGTTTAAGCACTCGTTGAACTCCATTTCACAGTGCTAATGCAATGTACAACCATTTAAGCGTCGAAACAATCAAAATATCTCGCAAATCGCCAAGAATTGATCGATTTTGACGAAAAATAGCCGTCATTTCCTTCCCGTTGGAGATATTTCGTCGTTTAAGCACTCGTTGAACTCCATTTCACAGTGCTAATGCAATGCACAACCATTTAAGCGCCGAAACAATCAAAATATCTCGCAAATCGCGAAGATTTCGTCGATTTTGACGAAAAATAGCCGTCATTTCCTTCCCGTTGGAGATATTTCGACGTTGAAGCACTCGTTGAACTCCATTTCACGGTGCTAATGCAATGGACAACCATTTAAGCGTCGAAACAAGAAAATTATCTCGCAAATCGCCAAGATTTCGTCGATTTTGACGAAAAATAGCCGTCATTTCCTTCCCGTTGGAGATATTTCGTCGTTTAAGCACGCGTTGAACTCCATTTCACAGTGCTAATGCAATGCACAACCATTTAAGCGTCGAAACAACCAGAATATCTCGCAAATCGCGAAGATTTCGTCGATTTTGACGAAAAATGGCCGTCATTTCCTTCTCGTTGGAGATATTTCGACGTTGAAGCACTCGTTGAACTCCATTTCACAGTGCTAATGCAATGCACAACCATTTAAGCGTCGAAACAAGAAAATTATCTCGCAAATCGCCAAGATTTCGTCGATTTTGACGAAAAATAGCCGTCATTTCCTTCCCGTTGGAGATATTTCGACGTTTAAGCACTCGTTGAACTCCATTTCACAGTGCTAATGTAATGCACAATCATTTAAGCGTAGAAGTAATCAAAATATCACGCAAATCGCGAAGATTTCGTCGATTTTGTCGAAAAATAGCCGTCATTTCCTTCCCGTTGGAGATATTTCGACGTTTAAGCACTCGTTGTACTCCACTTCACAGTGCTAATGCAATGCACAACCATTTAAGAGTCGAAAGAATCAAAATATCTCGCAAATCGCCAAGATTTCATCGATTTTGACGAAAAATAGCCGTCATTTCCTTCCCGTTGGAGATATTTCGACGTTTAAGCACTCGTTGAACTCCATTTCACAGTGCTAATGCAATGCACAACCATTTAAGCGTCGAAACAACCAGAATATCTCGCAAATCGCGAAGATTTAGTCGATTTTGACGAAAAATAGCCGTCATTTCCTTCCCGTTGGAGACATTTCGACGTTTAAGCACTCGTTGAACTCCATTTCACAGTGCTAATGCAATGCACAACCATTTAAGAGTCGAAAGAATCAAAATATCTCGCAAATCGCCAAGATTTCATCGATTTTGACGAAAAATAGCCGTCATTTCCTTCCCGTTGGAGATATTTCGACGTTTAAGCACTCGTTGTACTCCACTTCACAGTGCTAATGCAATGCACAACCATTTAAGCGCCGAAACAATCAAAATATCTCGCAAATCGCGAAGACTTAGTCGATTTTGACGAAAAATAGCCGTCATTTCCTTCCCGTTGGAGATATTTCGACGTTTAAGCACTCGTTGTACTCCACTTCACAGTGCTAATGCAATGCACAACCATTTAAGCGCCGAAACAATCAAAATATCTCGCAAATCGCGAAGATTTCGTCGATTTTGACGAAAAATAGCCGTCATTTCCTTCCCGTTGGAGATATTTCGACGTTGAAGCACTCGTTGAACTCCATTTCACGGTGCTAATGCAATGGACAACCATTTAAGCGTCGAAACAAGAAAATTATCTCGCAAATCGCCAAGATTTCGTCGATTTTGACGAAAAATAGCCGTCATTTCCTTCCCGTTGGAGATATTTCGTCGTTTAAGCACGCGTTGAACTCCATTTCACAGTGCTAATGCAATGCACAACCATTTAAGCGTCGAAACAACCAGAATATCTCGCAAATCGCGAAGATTTCGCCGATTTTGACGAAAACTAGCCGTCATTTCCTTCCCGTTGGAGACATTTCGTCGTTTAAGCACTCGCTGAACTCTATTTCACAGCGCTAATGCAATGCACAACCATTTAAGCGTCGAAACAACCAGAATATCTCGCAAATCGCGAAGATTTCGTCGATTTTGACGAAAAATAGCCGTCATTTCCTTCCCGTTGGAGATATTTCGTCGTTTAAGCACTCGTTGAACTCCATTTCACAGTGCTAATGCAATGCACAACCATTTAAGCGTCGAAACAACCAGAATATCTCGCAAATCGCGAGGATTTCGTCGATTTTGACGAAAAATAGCCGTCATTTCCTTCCCGTTGGAGATATTTCGACGTTTAAGCACTCTTTGAACTCCATTTCACAGCGCTAATGCAATGCACAACCATTTAAGCGTCGAAACAAGAAAAATATCTCGCAAATCGCGAAGATTTCGTCGATTTTGACGAAAAATAGCCGTCATTTCATTCCCGTTGGTGATATTTCGACGTTTAAGCACCCGTTGAACTCCATTTCACAGTGCTAATGTAATGCACAACCATTTAAGCGTCGAAGTAATCAAAATATCACGCAAATCGCGAAGATTTCGTCGATTTTGACGAAAAATAGCCGTCATTTCCTTCCCGTTGGAGATATTTCGACGTTTAAGCGCTCGTTGAACTCCATTTCACAGTGCTAATGCAATGCACAACCATTTAAGCGTCGAAACAACCAGAATATCTCGCAAATCGCGAAGATTTAGTCGATTTTGACGAAAAATAGCCGTCATTTCCTTCCCGTTGGAGACATTTCGACGTTTAAGCACTCGTTGAACTCCATTTCACAGTGCTAATGCAATGCACAACCATTTAAGAGTCGAAAGAATCAAAATATCTCGCAAATCGCTAAGATTTCATCGATTTTGACGAAAAATAGCCGTCATTTCCTTCCCGTTGGAGATATTTCGACGTTTAAGCACTCGTTGAACTCCATTTCACAGTGCTAATGTAATGCACAATCATTTAAGCGTCGAAGTAATCAAAATATCACGCAAATCGCAAAGATTTCGTCGATTTTGTCGAAAAATAGCCGTCATTTCCTTCCCGTTGGAGATATTTCGACGTTTTAGCACTCGTTGTACTCCACTTCACAGTGCTAATGCAATGCACAACCATTTAAGCGTCGAAACAACCAGAATATCTCGCAAATCGCGAAGATTTCGTCGATTTTGACGAAAAATAGCCGTCATTTCCTTCCCGTTGGAGATATTTCGTCGTTTAAGCACTCGTTGAACTACATTTCACAGTGCTAATGCAATGCACAACCATTTAAGCGTCGAAACAACCAGAATATCTCGCAAATCGCGAAGATTTCGTTTATTTTGACGAAAAATAGCCGTCATTTCCTTCCCGTTGGAGATATTTTGACGTTTAAGCGCTCGTTGAACACCATTTCACAGTGCTAATGCAATGCACAACCATTTAAGCGTCGAAACAACCAGAATATCTCGCAAATCGCGAAGATTTAGTCGATTTTGACGAAAAATAGCCGTCATTTCCTTCCCGTTGGAGATATTTCGACGTTTAAGCGCTCGTTGACCTCGATTTCACAGCGCTAATGCAATGCACAACCATTTAAGCGTCGAAACAACCAGAATATCTCGCAAATCGCGAAGATTACGTCGATTTTGACGAAAAGTAGCCGTCATTTCCTTCCCGTTGGAGATATTTAGTCGTTTAAGCACTCGTTGAACTCCATTTCACAGTGCTAATGCAATGTACAACCATTTAAGCGTCGAAACAATCAAAATATCTCGCAAATCGCCAAGAATTGATCGATTTTGACGAAAAATAGCCGTCATTTCCTTCCCGTTGGAGATATTTCGTCGTTTAAGCACTCGTTGAACTCCATTTCACAGTGCTAATGCAATGCACAACCATTTAAGCGCCGAAACAATCAAAATATCTCGCAAATCGCGAAGATTTCGTCGATTTTGACGAAAAATAGCCGTCATTTCCTTCCCGTTGGAGATATTTCGACGTTGAAGCACTCGTTGAACTCCATTTCACGGTGCTAATGCAATGGACAACCATTTAAGCGTCGAAACAAGAAAATTATCTCGCAAATCGCCAAGATTTCGTCGATTTTGACGAAAAATAGCCGTCATTTCCTTCCCGTTGGAGATATTTCGTCGTTTAAGCACGCGTTGAACTCCATTTCACAGTGCTAATGCAATGCACAACCATTTAAGCGTCGAAACAACCAGAATATCTCGCAAATCGCGAAGATTTCGTCGATTTTGACGAAAAATGGCCGTCATTTCCTTCTCGTTGGAGATATTTCGACGTTGAAGCACTCGTTGAACTCCATTTCACAGTGCTAATGCAATGCACAACCATTTAAGCGTCGAAACAAGAAAATTATCTCGCAAATCGCCAAGATTTCGTCGATTTTGACGAAAAATAGCCGTCATTTCCTTCCCGTTGGAGATATTTCGACGTTTAAGCACTCGTTGAACTCCATTTCACAGTGCTAATGTAATGCACAATCATTTAAGCGTAGAAGTAATCAAAATATCACGCAAATCGCGAAGATTTCGTCGATTTTGTCGAAAAATAGCCGTCATTTCCTTCCCGTTGGAGATATTTCGACGTTTAAGCACTCGTTGTACTCCACTTCACAGTGCTAATGCAATGCACAACCATTTAAGAGTCGAAAGAATCAAAATATCTCGCAAATCGCCAAGATTTCATCGATTTTGACGAAAAATAGCCGTCATTTCCTTCCCGTTGGAGATATTTCGACGTTTAAGCACTCGTTGAACTCCATTTCACAGTGCTAATGTAATGCACAATCATTTAAGCGTCGAAGTAATCAAAATATCACGCAAATCGCGAAGATTTCGTCGATTTTGTCGAAAAATAGCCGTCATTTCCTTCCCGTTGGAGATATTTCGACGTTTAAGCACTCGTTGTACTCCACTTCACAGTGCTAATGCAATGCACAACCATTTAAGCGTCGAAACAACCAGAATATCTCGCAAATCGCGAAGATTTCGTCGATTTTGACGAAAAATAGCCGTCATTTCCTTCCCGTTGGAGATATTTCGACGTTTAAGCGCTCGTTGAACTCCATTTCACAGTGCTAATGCAATGCGCAACCATTTAAGCGTCGAAACAACCAGAATATCTCGCAAATCGCGAAGATTTCGTTTATTTTGACGAAAAATAGCCGTCATTTCCTTCCCGTTGGAGATATTTCGACGTTTAAGCGCTCGTTGAACTCCATTTCACAGTGCTAATGCAATGCACAACTATTTAAGCGTCGAAACAACCAGAATATCTCGCAAATCGCGAAGATTTCGTCGAGTTTGACGAAAAATAGCCGTCATTTCCTTCCCGTTGGAGATATATCGTCGTTTAAGCACTCGTTGAACTCCATTTCACAGTGCTAATGCAATGCGCAACCATTTAAGCGTCGAAACAACCAGAATATCTCGCAAATCGCGAAGATTTCGTCGATTTTGACGAAAAATAGCCGTCATTTCATTCCCGTTGGTGATATTTCGACGCTTAAGCACCCGTTGAACTCCATTTCACAGTGCTAATGTAATGCACAACCATTTAAGCGTCGAAGTAATCAAAATATCACGCAAATCGCGAAGATTTCGTCGATTTTGACGAAAAATAGCCGTCATTTCCTTCCCGTTGGAGATATTTCGACGTTTAAGCGCTCGTTGAACTCCATTTCACAGTGCTAATGCAATGCACAACCATTTAAGCGTCGAAACAACCAGAATATCTCGCAAATCGCGAAGATTTAGTCGATTTTGACGAAAAATGGCCGTCATTTCCTTCTCGTTGGAGATATTTCGACGTTGAAGCACTCGTTGAACCCCATTTCACAGTGCTAATGCAATGCACAACCATTTAAGCGTCGAAACAAGAAAATTATCTCGCAAATCGCCAAGATTTCGTCGATTTTGACGAAAAATAGCCGTCATTTCCTTCCCGTTGGAGATATTTCGACGTTTAAGCACTCGTTGAACTCCATTTCACAGTGCTAATGTAATGCACAATCATTTAAGCGTCGAAGTAATCAAAATATCACGCAAATCGCGAAGATTTCGTCGATTTTGTCGAAAAATAGCCGTCATTTCCTTCCCGTTGGAGATATTTCGACGTTTAAGCACTCGTTGTACTCCACTTCACAGTGCTAATGCAATGCACAACCATTTAAGCGTCGAAACAATCAAAATATCTCGCAAATCGCCAAGATTTCATCGATTTTGACGAAAAATAGCCGTCATTTCCTTCCCGTTGGAGATATTTCGACGTTTAAGCACTCGTTGTACTCCACTTCACAGTGCTAATGCAATGCACAACCATTTAAGCGCCGAAACAATCAAAATATCTCGCAAATCGCGAAGACTTAGTCGATTTTGACGAAAAATAGCCGTCATTTCCTTCCCGTTGGAGATATTTCGACGTTTAAGCACTCGTTGTACTCCACTTCACAGTGCTAATGCAATGCACAACCATTTAAGCGCCGAAACAATCAAAATATCTCGCAAATCGCGAAGATTTCGTCGATTTTGACGAAAAATAGCCGTCATTTCCTTCCCGTTGGAGATATTTCGACGTTGAAGCACTCGTTGAACTCCATTTCACGGTGCTAATGCAATGGACAACCATTTAAGCGTCGAAACAAGAAAATTATCTCGCAAATCGCCAAGATTTCGTCGATTTTGACGAAAAATAGCCGTCATTTCCTTCCCGTTGGAGATATTTCGACGTTGAAGCACTCGTTGAACTCCATTTCACGGTGCTAATGCAATGGACAACCATTTAAGCGTCGAAACAAGAAAATTATCTCGCAAATCGCCAAGATTTCGTCGATTTTGACGAAAAATAGCCGTCATTTCCTTCCCGTTGGAGATATTTCGTCGTTTAAGCACTCGCTGAACTCTATTTCACAGCGCTAATGCAATGCACAACCATTTAAGCGTCGAAACAACCAGAATATCTCGCAAATCGCGAAGATTTCGTTTATTTTGACGAAAAATAGCCGTCATTTCCTTCCCGTTGGAGATATTTCGACGTTTAAGCGCTCGTTGAACTCCATTTCACAGTGCTAATGCAATGCACAACTATTTAAGCGTCGAAACAACCAGAATATCTCGCAAATCGCGAAGATTTCGTCGAGTTTGACGAAAAATAGCCGTCATTTCCTTCCCGTTGGAGATATATCGTCGTTTAAGCACTCGTTGAACTCCATTTCACAGTGCTAATGCAATGCGCAACCATTTAAGCGTCGAAACAACCAGAATATCTCGCAAATCGCGAAGATTTCGTCGATTTTGACGAAAAATAGCCGTCATTTCATTCCCGTTGGTGATATTTCGACGCTTAAGCACCCGTTGAACTCCATTTCACAGTGCTAATGTAATGCACAACCATTTAAGCGTCGAAGTAATCAAAATATCACGCAAATCGCGAAGATTTCGTCGATTTTGACGAAAAATAGCCGTCATTTCCTTCCCGTTGGAGATATTTCGACGTTTAAGCGCTCGTTGAACTCCATTTCACAGTGCTAATGCAATGCACAACCATTTAAGCGTCGAAACAACCAGAATATCTCGCAAATCGCGAAGATTTAGTCGATTTTGACGAAAAATAGCCGTCATTTCCTTCCCGTTGGAGACATTTCGACGTTTAAGCACTCGTTGAACTCCATTTCACAGTGCTAATGCAATGCACAACCATTTAAGAGTCGAAAGAATCAAAATATCTCGCAAATCGCCAAGATTTCATCGATTTTGACGAAAAATAGCCGTCATTTCCTTCCCGTTGGAGATATTTCGACGTTTAAGCACTCGTTGTACTCCACTTCACAGTGCTAATGCAATGCACAACCATTTAAGCGCCGAAACAATCAAAATATCTCGCAAATCGCGAAGATTTCGTCGATTTTGACGAAAAATAGCCGTCATTTCCTTCCCGTTGGAGATATTTCGACGTTGAAGCACTCGTTGAACTCCATTTCACGGTGCTAATGCAATGGACAACCATTTAAGCGTCGAAACAAGAAAATTATCTCGCAAATCGCCAAGATTTCGTCGATTTTGACGAAAAATAGCCGTCATTTCCTTCCCGTTGGAGATATTTCGTCGTTTAAGCACGCGTTGAACTCCATTTCACAGTGCTAATGCAATGCACAACCATTTAAGCGTCGAAACAACCAGAATATCTCGCAAATCGCGAAGATTTCGCCGATTTTGACGAAAACTAGCCGTCATTTCCTTCCCGTTGGAGACATTTCGTCGTTTAAGCACTCGCTGAACTCTATTTCACAGCGCTAATGCAATGCACAACCATTTAAGCGTCGAAACAACCAGAATATCTCGCAAATCGCGAAGATTTCGTTTATTTTGACGAAAAATATCCGTCATTTCCTTCCCGTTGGAGATATTTCGTCGTTTAAGCACTCGTTGAACTCCATTTCACAGTGCTAATGCAATGCACAACCATTTAAGCGTCGAAACAACCAGAATATCTCGCAAATCGCGAAGACTTAGTCGATTTTGACGAAAAATGGCCGTCATTTCCTTCTCGTTGGAGATATTTCGACGTTTAAGCACTCGTTGTACTCCACTTCACAGTGCCAATGCAATGCACAACCATTTAAGCGCCGAAACAATCAAAATATCTCGCAAATCGCGAAGATTTCGTCGATTTTGACGAAAAATGGCCGTCATTTCCTTCTCGTTGGAGATATTTCGACGTTGAAGCACTCGTTGAACTCCATTTCACAGTGCTAATGCAATGCACAACCATTTAAGCGTCGAAACAAGAAAATTATCTCGCAAATCGCCAAGATTTCGTCGATTTTGACGAAAAATAGCCGTCATTTCCTTCCCGTTGGAGATATTTCGACGTTTAAGCACTCGTTGAACTCCATTTCACAGTGCTAATGTAATGCACAATCATTTAAGCGTCGAAGTAATCAAAATATCACGCAAATCGCGAAGATTTCGTCGATTTTGTCGAAAAATAGCCGTCATTTCCTTCCCGTTGGAGATATTTCGACGTTTAAGCACTCGTTGTACTCCACTTCACAGTGCTAATGCAATGCACAACCATTTAAGAGTCGAAAGAATCAAAATATCTCGCAAATCGCCAAGATTTCATCGATTTTGACGAAAAATAGCCGTCATTTCCTTCCCGTTGGAGATATTTCGACGTTTAAGCACTCGTTGAACTCCATTTCACAGTGCTAATGTAATGCACAATCATTTAAGCGTCGAAGTAATCAAAATATCACGCAAATCGCGAAGATTTCGTCGATTTTGTCGAAAAATAGCCGTCATTTCCTTCCCGTTGGAGATATTTCGACGTTTAAGCACTCGTTGTACTCCACTTCACAGTGCTAATGCAATGCACAACCATTTAAGCGTCGAAACAACCAGAATATCTCGCAAATCGCGAAGATTTCGTCGATTTTGACGAAAAATAGCCGTCATTTCCTTCCCGTTGGAGATATTTCGTCGTTTAAGCACTCGTTGAACTACATTTCACAGTGCTAATGCAATGCACAACCATTTAAGCGTCGAAACAACCAGAATATCTCGCAAATCGCGAAGATTTCGTTTATTTTGACGAAAAATAGCCGTCATTTCCTTCCCGTTGGAGATATTTTGACGTTTAAGCGCTCGTTGAACACCATTTCACAGTGCTAATGCAATGCACAACCATTTAAGCGTCGAAACAACCAGAATATCTCGCAAATCGCGAAGATGTAGTCGATTTTGACGAAAAATAGCCGTCATTTCCTTCCCGTTGGAGATATTTCGACGTTTAAGCGCTCGTTGACCTCGATTTCACAGCGCTAATGCAATGCACAACCATTTAAGCGTCGAAACAACCAGAATATCTCGCAAATCGCGAAGATTACGTCGATTTTGACGAAAAGTAGCCGTCATTTCCTTCCCGTTGGAAATATTTAGTCGTTTAAGCACTCGTTGAACTCCATTTCACAGTGCTAATGCAATGTACAACCATTTAAGCGTCGAAACAATCAAAATATCTCGCAAATCGCGACGATTTCGTCGATTTTGACGAAAAACAGCCGTCATTTCCTTCCGTTGGAGATATTTCGACGTTTAAGCACTCTTTGAACTCCATTTCACAGTGCTAATGCAATGCACAACCATTTAAGCGTCGAAACAAGAAAAATATCTCGCAAATCGCGAAGATTTCGTCGATTTTGACGAAAAATAGCCGTCATTTCCTTCCCGTTGGAGATATTTCGACGTTTAAGCACTCGTTGAACTCCATTTCACAGTGCTAATGTAATGCACAACCATTTAAGAGTCGAAACAATCAAAATATCTCGCAAATCGCCAAGAATTGATCGATTTTGACGAAAAATAGCCGTCATTTCCTTCCCGTTGGAGATATTTCGTCGTTTAAGCACTCGTTGAACTCCATTTCACAGTGCTAAT
>NW_027468991.1:0-45056 GCF_051014615.1 Bombus vancouverensis nearcticus
TCTCGCCAAATCGCGAAGATTTCCGTCGATTTTGACGAAAAATAGCCGAAATTTCCTTCCCGTTGGAGTATATTTCGTCCTTTAAGCACTCGGTTGAACTCCATTTCACAGTGCTAATGCAATGCACAACCATTTAAGCGTCGAAACAACCAGAATGTCTCGGAAATCGCGAAGATTTCGTCGAGTTTGACGAAAAATAGCCGTCATTTCCTTCCCGTTGGAGATATTTCGTCGTTTAAGCACTCGTTGAACTCCATTTCACAGTGCTAATGCAATGCACAACCATTTAAGCGTCGAAACAACCAGAATATCTCGCAAATCGCGAAGATTTCGTTTATTTTGACGAAAAATAGCCGTCATTTCCTTCCCGTTGGAGATATTTTGACGTTTAAGCGCTCGTTGAACACCATTTCACAGTGCTAATGCAATGCACAACCATTTAAGCGTCGAAACAACCACAATATCTCGCAAATCGCGAAGATTTCGTCGATTTTCACGGAAAAATAGCCGTCATTTCCTTCCCGTTGGAGATATTTCGACGTTTAAGCACTCGTTGAACTCCTTTTCACAGTGCTAATGCAATGCACAACCATTTAAGCGTCGAAACAACCAGAATATCTCGCAAATCGCAAAGATTTCGTTTATTTTGACGAAAAATAGCCGTCATTTCCTTCCCGTTGGAGATATTTCGACGTTTTAAGCGCTCGTTGAACTTCATTTCACAGTGCTAATGCAATGCACAACCATTTAAGCGTCGAAACAACCAGAATATCTCGCAAATCGCGATGATTTCGTCGATTTTGACGAAAAATAACCGTCATTTCCTTCCCGTTGGAGATATTTCGACGTTTAAGCACTCGCTGAACTCCATTTCACAGTGCTAATGCAATGCACAACCATTTAAGCGTCGAAACAACCAGAATATCTCGCAAATCGCGAAGGTTTCGTCGATTTTTGACGAAAAGTAGCCGTCATTTCCTTCCCGTTGGTGATATTTCGACGTTAAGCACTCGTTGAACTCCATTTCACAGTGCTAATTTAATGCACAACCATTTAAGCGTCGAAACAATCAAAATATCTCGCAAATCGCGAAGATTTCGTCGATTTTGACGATAAATAGCCGTCGTTTCTTTCCCGTTGGAGATATTTCGTCGTTTAAGCACTCGTTGAACTCCATTTCACAGTGCTAATGCAATGCACAACCATTTAAGCGTCGAAACAATCAAAATATCTCGGAAATCGCGAAGATTTCGTCGATTTTGACGAAAAATAGCCGTCATTTCCTTCCCGTTGGAGATATTTTGACGTTTAAGCGCTCGTTGAACACCATTTCACAGTGCTAATGCAATGCACAACCATTTAAGCGTCGAAACAACCAGAATATCTCGGAAATAGCGAAGATTTCGTCGAGTTTGGCGAAAAATAGCCGTCATTTCCTTCCCGTTGGAGATATTTCGTCGTTTAAGCACTCGTTGAACTCCATTTCACAGTGCTAATGCAATGCACAACCATTTAAGCGTCGAAACAACCAGAATATCTCGCAAATCGCGAAGATTTCGTCGATTTTGACGAAAAATAGCCGTCATTTCCTTCCCGTTGGAGATATTTCGACGTTTAAGCACTCGCTGAACTCCATTTCACAGTGCTAATATAATGCAAAACCACTTAAGAGTCGAAACAACCAGAATATCTCGGAAATCGCGAAGATATCGTCGAGTTTGACAAAATAGCCGTCATTTCCTTCCCGTTGGAGATATTTCGTCGTTTAAGCACTCGTTGAACTCCATTTCACAGTGCTAATGCAATGCACAACCATTTAAGCGTCGAAACAACCAGAATATCTCGCAAATCGCGAAGATTTCGTTTATTTTGACGAAAAATAGCCGTCATTTCCTTCCCGTTGGAGATATTTTGACGTTAAGCGCTCGTTGAACACCATTTCACAGTGCTAATGCAATGCACAACCATTTAAGCGTCGAAACAATCACAATATCTCGCAAATCGCGAAGATTTCGTCGATTTTGACGAAAAATAGCCGTCATTTCCTTCCGTTGGAGATATTTCGACGTTTAAGCACTCGTTGAACTCCATTTCACAGTGCTAATGCAGTGCACAATCATTTAAGCGTCGAAACAACCAGAATATCTCGCAAATCGCGAAGATTTCGTTTATTTTGACGAAAAATAGCCGTCATTTCCTTCCCGTTGGAGATATTTTGACGTTTAAGCGCTCGTTGAACACCATTTCACAGTGCTAATGCAATGCACAACCATTTAAGCGTCGAAACAACCAGAATATCTCGCAAATCGCGAGATTTCGTTTATTTTGACGAAAAATAGCCGTTATGTCCTTCCCGTTGGAGATATTTCGACGTTCAAGCGCTCGTTGAACTCCATTTCACAGTGCTAATGCAATGCACAACCATTTAAGCGTCGAAACAACCAGAATATCTCGCAAATCGCGAAGGTTTCGTCGATTTTGACGAAAAGGAGCCGTCATTTCCTTCCCGTTGGTGATATTTCGACGTTTAAGCACTCGTTGAACTCCATTTCACAGTGCTAATTTAATGCACAACCATTTAAGCGTCGAAACAATCAAAATATCTCGCAAATCGCGAAGATTTCGTCGATTTTGACGAAAAATAGCCGTCGTTTCTTTCCCGTTGGAGATATTTCGTCGTTTAAGCACTCGTTGAACTCCATTTCACAGTGCTAATGCAATGCACAACCATTTAAGCGTCGAAACAATCAAAATATCTCGGAAATCGCGAAGATTTCGTCGATTTTGACGAAAAATAGCAGTCATTTCCTTCCCGTTGGAGATATTTTGACGTTTAAGCTCTCGTTGAACACCATTTCACAGTGCTAATGCAATGCACAACCATTTAAGCGTCGAAACAACCAGAATATCTCGGAAATAGCGAAGATTTCGTCGAGTTTGACGAAAAATAGCCGTCATTTCCTTCCCGTTGGAGATATTTCGTCGTTTAAGCACTCGTTGAACTCCATTTCACAGTGCTAATGCAATGCACAACCATTTAAGCGTCGAAACAACCAGAATATCTCGCAAATCGCGATGATTTCGTCGATTTTGACGAAAAATAGCCGTCATTTCCTTCCCGTTGGAGATATTTCGTCGTTTAAGCACTCGTTGAACTCCATTTCACAGTGCTAATGTAATGCAAAACCATTTAAGAGTCGAAACAACCAGAATATCTCGGAAATCGCGAAGATTTCGTCGAGTTTGACGAAAAATAGCCGTCATTTCCTTCCCGTTGGAGATATTTCGTCGTTTAAGCACTCGTTGAACTCCATTTCACAGTGCTAATGCAATGCACAACCAGTTAAGCGTCGAAACAACCAGAATATCTCGCAAATCGCGAAGATTACGTCGATTTTGACGAAAAGTAGCCGTCATTTCCTTCCCGTTGGAGATATTTCGTCGTTTAAGCACGCGTTGAACTCCATTTCACAGTGCTAATGCAATGCACAACCATTTAAGCGTCGAAACAACCAGAATATATCGCAAATCGCGATGATTTCGTTTATTTTGACGAAAAATAGCCGTCATTTCCTTCCCGTTGGAGATGTTTTGACGTTTAAGCGCTCGTTGAACTCCATTTCACAGTGCTAATGCAATGCACAACCATTTAAGCGTCGAAACAACCAGAATATCTCGCAAATCGCGAAGATTACGTCGATTTTGACGAAAAGTAGCCGTCATTTCCTTCCCGTTGGAGATATTTTGACTTTTAAGCGCTCGTTGAACTCCGTTTCACAGTGCTAATGCAATGCACAACCATTTAAGCGTCGAAACAACCAGAATATCTCGCAAGTCGCGAAGATTTAGTCGATTTTGACGAAAAATAGCCGTCATTTCCTTCCCGTTGGAGATATTTAGTCGTTTAAGCACTCGTTGAACTCCACTTCACAGTGCTAATGCAATGCACAACCATTTAAGAGTCGAAACAACCAGAATATCTCGCAAATCGCGAAGGTTTCGTCGATTTTGACGAAAAGTAGCCGTCATTTCCTTCCCGTTGGTGATATTTCGACGTTTAAGCACTCGTTGAACTCCATTTCACAGTGCTAATTTAATGCACAACCATTTAAGCGTCGAAACAATCAAAATATCTCGCAAATCGCGAAGATTTCGTCGATTTTGACGATAAATAGCCGTCGTTTCTTTCCCGTTGGAGATATTTCGTCGTTTAAGCACTCGTTGAACTCCATTTCACAGTGCTAATGCAATGCACAACCATTTAAGCGTCGAAACAACCAGAATATCTCGGAAATAGCGAAGATTTCGTCGAGTTTGGCGAAAAATAGCCGTCATTTCCTTCCCGTTGGAGATATTTCGTCGTTTAAGCACTCGTTGAACTCCATTTCACAGTGCTAATGCAATGCACAACCATTTAAGCGTCGAAACAACCAGAATATCTCGCAAATCGCGAAGATTTCGTCGATTTTGACGAAAAATAGCCGTCATTTCCTTCCCGTTGGAGATATTTCGACGTTTAAGCACTCGCTGAACTCCATTTCACAGTGCTAATATAATGCAAAACCACTTAAGAGTCGAAACAACCAGAATATCTCGGAAATCGCGAAGATATCGTCGAGTTTGACGAAAAATAGCCGTCATTTCCTTCCCGTTGGAGATATTTCGTCGTTTAAGCACTCGTTGAACTCCATTTCACAGTGCTAATGCAATGCACAACCATTTAAGCGTCGAAACAACCAGAATATCTCGCAAATCGCGAAGATTTCGTTTCTTTTGACGAAAAATAGCCGTCATTTCCTTCCCGTTGGAGATATTTTGACGTTTAAGCGCTCGTTGAACACCATTTCACAGTGCTAATGCAATGCACAACCATTTAAGCGTCGAAACAACCAGAATATCTCGCAAATCGCGAAGATTACGTCGATTTTGACGAAAAGTATCCGTCATTTCCTTCCCGTTGGAGATATTTTGACGTTTAAGCGCTCGTTGAACACCATTTCACAGTGCTAATGCAATGCACAACCATTTAAGCGTCGAAACAACCAGAATATCTCGCAAATCGCGAAGATTTCGTCGATTTTGACGAAAAATAGCCGTCATTTCCTTCCCGTTGGAGATATTTCGTCCTTTAAGCACTCGTTGAACTCCATTTCACAGTGCTAATGCAATGCACAACCATTTAAGCGTCGAAACAACCAGAATGTCTCGGAAATCGCGAAGATTTCGTCGAGTTTGACGAAAAATAGCCGTCATTTCCTTCCCGTTGGAGATATTTCGTCGTTTAAGCACTCGTTGAACTCCATTTCACAGTGCTAATGCAATGCACAACCATTTAAGCGTCGAAACAACCAGAATATCTCGCAAATCGCGAAGATTTCGTTTATTTTGACGAAAAATAGCCGTCATTTCCTTCCCGTTGGAGATATTTTGACGTTTAAGCGCTCGTTGAACACCATTTCACAGTGCTAATGCAATGCACAACCATTTAAGCGTCGAAACAACCACAATATCTCGCAAATCGCGAAGATTTCGTCGATTTTCACGAAAAATAGCCGTCATTTCCTTCCCGTTGGAGATATTTCGACGTTTAAGCACTCGTTGAACTCCTTTTCACAGTGCTAATGCAATGCACAACCATTTAAGCGTCGAAACAACCAGAATATCTCGCAAATCGCAAAGATTTCGTTTATTTTGACGAAAAATAGCCGTCATTTCCTTCCCGTTGGAGATATTTCGACGTTTAAGCGCTCGTTGAACTTCATTTCACAGTGCTAATGCAATGCACAACCATTTAAGCGTCGAAACAACCAGAATATCTCGCAAATCGCGAAGATTTCGTCGATTTTGACGAAAAATAACCGTCATTTCCTTCCCGTTGGAGATATTTCGACGTTTAAGCACTCGCTGAACTCCATTTCACAGTGCTAATGCAATGCACAACCATTTAAGCGTCGAAACAACCAGAATATCTCGCAAATCGCGAAGATTTCGTTTATTTTGACGAAAAGTAGCCGTCATTTCCTTCCCGTTGGAGATATTTTGACGTTTAAGCGCTCGTTGAACACCATTTCACAGTGCTAATGCAATGCACAACCATTTAAGCGTCGAAACAACCAGAATATCTCGGAAATAGCGAAGATTTCGTCGAGTTTGACGAAAAATAGCCGTCATTTCCTTCCCGTTGGAGATATTTCGTCGTTTAAGCACTCGTTGAACTCCATTTCACAGTGCTAATGCAATGCACAACCATTTAAGCGTCGAAACAACCAGAATATCTCGCAAATCGCGAAGATTTCGTTTATTTTGACGAAAAATAGCCGTCATTTCCTTCCCGTTGGAGATATTTTGACGTTTAAGCGCTCGTTGAACACCATTTCACAGTGCTAATGCAATGCACAACCATTTAAGCGTCGAAACAACCAGAATATCTCGCAAATCGCGAAGATTTAGTCGATTTTGACGAAAAATAGCCGTCATTTCCTTCCCGTTGGAGATATTTCGTCGTTTAAGCACTCGCTGAACTCCATTTCACAGTGCTAATGCAATGCACAACCATTTAAGCGTCGAAACAACCAGAATATCTCGCAAATCGCGAAGATTTCGTCGATTTTGACGAAGAATAACCGTCATTTCCTTCCCGTTGGATATATTTCGACGTTTAAGCACTCGCTGAACTCCATTTCACAGTGCTAATGTAATGCAAAACCATTTAAGAGTCGAAACAACCAGAATATCTCGGAAATCGCGAAGATTTCGTCGAGTTTGACGAAAAATAGCCGTCATTTCCTTCCCGTTGGAGATATTTCGTCGTTTAAGCACTCGTTGAACTCCATTTCACAGTGCTAATGCAATGCACAACCATTTAAGCGTCGCAACAACCAGAATATATCGCAAATCGCGAAGATTTCGTTTATTTTGACGAAAAATAGCCGTCATTTCCTTCCCGTTGGAGATATTTCGTCGTTTAAGCACTCGCTGAACTCCATTTCACAGTGCTAATGCAATGCACAACCATTTAAGCGTCGAAACAACCAGAATATCTCGCAAATCGCGAAGATTTCGTCGATTTTGACGAAAAATAACCGTCATTTCCTTCCCGTTGGAGATATTTCGACGTTTAAGCACTCGCTGAACTCCATTTCACAGTGCTAATGTAATGCAAAACCATTTAAGAGTCGAAACAACCAGAATATCTCGGAAATCGCGTAGATTTCGTCGAGTTTGACGAAATATAGCCGTCATTTCCTTCCCGTTGGAGATATTTCGTCGTTTAAGCACTCGTTGAACTCCATTTCACAGGGCTAATGCAATGCACAACCATTTAAGCGTCGAAACAACCAGAATATATCGCAAATCGCGAAGATTTCGTTTATTTTGACGAAAAATAGCCGTCATTTCCTTCCCGTTGGAGATATTTTGACGTTTAAGCGCTCGTTGAACTCCATTTCACAGTGCTAATGCAATGCACAACCATTTAAGCGTCGAAACAACCAGAATATCTCGCAAGTCGCGAAGATTTAGTCGATTTTGACGAAAAATAGCCGTCATTTCCTTCCCGTTGGAGATATTTAGTCGTTTAAGCACTCGTTGAACTCCACTTCACAGTGCTAATGCAATGCACAACCATTTAAGCGTCGAAACAACCAGAATATCTCGCAAATCGCGAAGGTTTCGTCGATTTTGACGAAAAGTAGCCGTCATTTCCTTCCCGTTGGTGATATTTCGACGTTTAAGCACTCGTTGAACTCCATTTCACAGTGCTAATTTAATGCACAACCATTTAAGCGTCGAAACAATCAAAATATCTCGCAAATCGCGAAGATTTCGTCGATTTTGACGATAAATAGCCGTCGTTTCTTTCCCGTTGGAGATATTTCGTCGTTTAAGCACTCGTTGAACTCCATTTCACAGTGCTAATGCAATGCACAACCATTTAAGCGTCGAAACAATCAAAATATCTCGGAAATCGCGAAGATTTCGTCGATTTTGACGAAAAATAGCCGTCATTTCCTTCCCGTTGGAGATATTTTGACGTTTAAGCGCTCGTTGAACACCATTTCACAGTGCTAATGCAATGCACAACCATTTAAGCGTCGAAACAACCAGAATATCTCGGAAATAGCGAAGATTTCGTCGAGTTTGGCGAAAAATAGCCGTCATTTCCTTCCCGTTGGAGACATTTCGTCGTTTAAGCACTCGTTGAACTCCATTTCACAGTGCTAATGCAATGCACAACCATTTAAGCGTCGAAACAACCAGAATATCTCGCAAATCGCGAAGATTTCGTCGATTTTGACGAAAAATAGCCGTCATTTCCTTCCCGTTGGAGATATTTCGACGTTTAAGCACTCGCTGAACTCCATTTCACAGTGCTAATATAATGCAAAACCACTTAAGAGTCGAAACAACCAGAATATCTCGGAAATCGCGAAGATATCGTCGAGTTTGACGAAAAATAGCCGTCATTTCCTTCCCGTTGGAGATATTTCGTCGTTTAAGCACTCGTTGAACTCCATTTCACAGTGCTAATGCAATGCACAACCATTTAAGCGTCGAAACAACCAGAATATCTCGCAAATCGCGAAGATTTCGTTTATTTTGACGAAAAATAGCCGTCATTTCCTTCCCGTTGGAGATATTTTGACGTTTAAGCGCTCGTTGAACACCATTTCACAGTGCTAATGCAATGCACAACCATTTAAGCGTCGAAACAATCACAATATCTCGCAAATCGCGAAGATTTCGTCGATTTTGACGAAAAATAGCCGTCATTTCCTTCCCGTTGGAGATATTTCGACGTTTAAGCACTCGTTGAACTCCATTTCACAGTGCTAATGCAGTGCACAATCATTTAAGCGTCGAAACAACCAGAATATCTCGCAAATCGCGAAGATTTCGTTTATTTTGACGAAAAATAGCCGTCATTTCCTTCCCGTTGGAGATATTTTGACGTTTAAGCGCTCGTTGAACACCATTTCACAGTGCTAATGCAATGCACAACCATTTAAGCGTCGAAACAACCAGAATATCTCGCAAATCGCGAAGATTTCGTTTATTTTGACGAAAAATAGCCGTTATGTCCTTCCCGTTGGAGATATTTCGACGTTCAAGCGCTCGTTGAACTCCATTTCACAGTGCTAATGCAATGCACAACCATTTAAGCGTCGAAACAATCAAAATATCTCGGAAATCGCGAAGATTTCGTCGATTTTGACGAAAAATAGCCGTCATTTCCTTCCCGTTGGAGATATTTTGACGTTTAAGCTCTCGTTGAACACCATTTCACAGTGCTAATGCAATGCACAACCATTTAAGCGTCGAAACAACCAGAATATCTCGGAAATAGCGAAGATTTCGTCGAGTTTGACGAAAAATATCCGTCATTTCCTTCCCGTTGGAGATATTTCGTCGTTTAAGCACTCGTTGAACTCCATTTCACAGTGCTAATGCAATGCACAACCATTTAAGCGTCGAAACAACCAGAATATCTCGCAAATCGCGATGATTTCGTCGATTTTGACGAAAAATAGCCGTCATTTCCTTCCCGTTGGAGATATTTCGTCGTTTAAGCACTCGTTGAACTCCATTTCACAGTGCTAATGTAATGCAAAACCATTTAAGAGTCGAAACAACCAGAATATCTCGGAAATCGCGAAGATTTCGTCGAGTTTGACGAAAAATAGCCGTCATTTCCTTCCCGTTGGAGATATTTCGTCGTTTAAGCACTCGTTGAACTCCATTTCACAGTGCTAATGCAATGCACAACCAGTTAAGCGTCGAAACAACCAGAATATCTCGCAAATCGCGAAGATTACGTCGATTTTGACGAAAAGTAGCCGTCATTTCCTTCCCGTTGGAGATATTTTGACGTTTAAGCGCTCGTTGAACACCATTTCACAGTGCTAATGCAATCCACAACCATTTAAGCGTCGAAACAACCACAATATCTCGCAAATCGCGAAGATTTCGTCGATTTTGACGAAAAATAGCCGTCATTTCCTTCCCGTTGGAGATATTTCGACGTTTAAGCACTCGCTGAACTCCATTTCACAGTGCTAATGCAATGCACAACCATTTAAGCGTCGAAACAACCAGAATATCTCGCAAATCGCGAAGATTTAGTCGATTTTGACGAAAAATAGCCGTCATTTCCTTCCCGTTGGAGATATTTCGTCGTTTAAGCACTCGCTGAACTCCATTTCACAGTGCTAATGCAATGCACAACCATTTAAGCGTCGAAACAACCAGAATATCTCGCAAATCGCGAAGATTTCGTCGATTTTGACGAAAAATAACCGTCATTTCCTTCCCGTTGGAGATATTTCGACGTTTAAGCACTCGCTGAACTCCATTTCACAGTGCTAATGTAATGCAAAACCATTTAAGAGTCGAAACAACCAGAATATCTCGGAAATCGCGAAGATTTCGTCGAGTTTGACGAAAAATAGCCGTCATTTCCTTCCCGTTGGAGATATTTCGTCGTTTAAGCACTCGTTGAACTCCATTTCACAGTGCTAATGCAATGCACAACCATTTCAGCGTCGCAACAACCAGAATATATCGCAAATCGCGAAGATTTCGTTTATTTTGACGAAAAATAGCCGTCATTTCCTTCCCGTTGGAGATATTTTGACGTTTAAGCGCTCGTTGAACTCCATTTCACAGTGCTAATGCAATGCACAACCATTTAAGCGTCGAAACAACCAGAATATCTCGCAAATCGCGAAGATTACGTCGATTTTGACGAAAAGTAGCCGTCATTTCCTTCCCGTTGGAGATATTTTGACGTTTAAGCGCTCGTTGAACACCATTTCACAGCGCTAATGCAATGCACAACCATTTAAGCGTCGAAACAACCAGAATATCTCGCAAATCGCGAAGATTTCGTTTATTTTGACGAAAAATAGCCGTCATTTCCTTCCCGTTGGAGATATTTCGACGTTTAAGCGCTCGTTGAACTTCATTTCACAGTGCTAATGCAATGCACAACCATTTAAGCGTCGAAACAACCAGAATATCTCGCAAATCGCGAAGGTTTCGTCGATTTTGACGAAAAGGAGCCGTCATTTCCTTCCCGTTGGTGATATTTCGACGTTTAAGCACTCGTTGAACTCCATTTCACAGTGCTAATTTAATGCACAACCATTTAAGCTTCGAAACAATCAAAATATCTCGCAAATCGCGAAGATTTCGTCGATTTTGACGAAAAATAGCCGTCGTTTCTTTCCCGTTGGAGAAATTTCGTCGTTTAAGCACTCGTTGAACTCCATTTCACAGTGCTAATGCAATGCACAACCATTTAAGCGTCGAAACAACCAGAATATCTCGGAAATAGCGAAGATTTCGTCGAGTTTGACGAAAAATAGCCGTCATTTCCTTCCCGTTGGAGATATTTCGTCGTTTAAGCACTCGTTGAACTCCATTTCACAGTGCTAATGCAATGCACAACCATTTAAGCGTCGAAACAACCAGAATATCTCGCAAATCGCGAAGATTTCGTCGATATTGACGAAAAATAGCCGTCATTTCCTTCCCGTTGGAGATATTTCGTCGTTTAAGCACTCGTTGAACTCCATTTCACAGTGCTAATGCAATGCACAACCATTTAAGCGTCGATACAACCAGAATATCTCGCAAATCGCGAAGATTTCGTGATTTTGACGAAAAATAGCCGTCATTTCCTTCCCGTTGGCGATATTTCGTCGTTTAAGCACTCGTTGAACTCGATTTCATAGCGCTAATGCAATACACAAACATTTAAGCGTCGAAACAACCAGAATATCTCGCAAATCGCGAAGATTTCGTCGATTTTGACGAAAAATAGCCGGCATTTCCTTCCCGTTGGAGATATTTCGTCGTTTAAGCACTCGTTGAACTCCATTTCACAGTGCTAATGCAATGCACAACCATTTAAGCGTCGAAACAACCAGAATATCTCGCAAATCGCGAAGATTTCGTTTATTTTGACGAGAAATAGCCGTCATTTCCTTCCCGTTGGAGATATTTTGACGTCTAAGCGCTCGTTGAACACCATTTCACAGTGCTAATGCAATGCACAACCATTTAAGCGTCGAAACAACCAGAATATCTCGCAAATCGCGAAGATTTAGTCGATTTTGACGAAAAATAGCCGTCATTTCCTTCCCGTTGGAGATATTTCGACGTTTAAGCGCTCGTTGACCTCGATTTCACAGCGCTAATGCAATGCACAACCATTTAAGCGTCGAAAAATCAAAATATCTCGCAAATCGCGAAGATTTCGTCGATTTTGACGAAAAATAGCCGTCATTTCCTTCCCGTAGGAGATATTTTGACTTTTAAGCGCTCGTTGAACTCCGTTTCACAGTGCTAATGCAATGCACAACCATTTAAGCGTCGAAACAACCAGAATATCTCGCAAGTCGCGAAGATTTAGTCGATTTTGACGAAAAATAGCCGTCATTTCCTTCCCGTTGGAGATATTTAGTCGTTTAAGCACTCGTTGAACTCCACTTCACAGTGCTAATGCAATGCACAACCATTTAAGAGTCGAAACAACCAGAATATCTCGCAAATCGCGAAGGTTTCGTCGATTTTGACGAAAAGTAGCCGTCATTTCCTTCCCGTTGGTGATATTTCGACGTTTAAGCACTCGTTGAACTCCATTTCACAGTGCTAATTTAATGCACAACCATTTAAGCGTCGAAACAATCAAAATATCTCGCAAATCGCGAAGATTTCGTCGATTTTGACGATGAATAGCCGTCGTTTCTTTCCCGTTGGAGATATTTCGTCGTTTAAGCACTCGTTGAACTCCATTTCACAGTGCTAATGCAATGCACAACCATTTAAGCGTCGAAACAACCAGAATATCTCGGAAATAGCGAAGATTTCGTCGAGTTTGGCGAAAAATAGCCGTCATTTCCTTCCCGTTGGAGATATTTCGTCGTTTAAGCACTCGTTGAACTCCATTTCACAGTGCTAATGCAATGCACAACCATTTAAGCGTCGAAACAACCAGAATATCTCGCAAATCGCGAAGATTTCGTCGATTTTGACGAAAAATAGCCGTCATTTCCTTCCCGTTGGAGATATTTCGACGTTTAAGCACTCGCTGAACTCCATTTCACAGTGCTAATATAATGCAAAACCACTTAAGAGTCGAAACAACCAGAATATCTCGGAAATCGCGAAGATATCGTCGAGTTTGACGAAAAATAGCCGTCATTTCCTTCCAGTTGGAGATATTTCGTCGTTTAAGCACTCGTTGAACTCCATTTCACAGTGCTAATGCAATGCACAACCATTTAAGCGTCGAAACAACCAGAATATCTCGCAAATCGCGAAGATTTCGTTTCTTTTGACGAAAAATAGCCGTCATTTCCTTCCCGTTGGAGATATTTTGACGTTTAAGCGCTCGTTGAACACCATTTCACAGTGCTAATGCAATGCACAACCATTTAAGCGTCGAAACAACCAGAATATCTCGCAAATCGCGAAGATTACGTCGATTTTGACGAAAAGTATCCGTCATTTCCTTCCCGTTGGAGATATTTTGACGTTTAAGCGCTCGTTGAACACCATTTCACAGTGCTAATGCAATGCACAACCATTTAAGCGTCGAAACAACCAGAATATCTCGCAAATCGCGAAGATTTCGTCGATTTTGACGAAAAATAGCCGTAATTTCCTTCCCGTTGGAGATATTTCGTCCTTTAAGCACTCGTTGAACTCCATTTCACAGTGCTAATGCAATGCACAACCATTTAAGCGTCGAAACAACCAGAATGTCTCGGAAATCGCGAAGATTTCTTCGAGTTTGACGAAAAATAGCCGTCATTTCCTTCCCGTTGGAGATATTTCGTCGTTTAAGCACTCGTTGAACTCCATTTCACAGTGCTAATGCAATGCACAACCATTTAAGCGTCGAAACAACCAGAATATCTCGCAAATCGCGAAGATTTCGTTTATTTTGACGAAAAATAGCCGTCATTTCCTTCCCGTTGGAGATATTTTGACGTTTAAGCGCTCGTTGAACACCATTTCACAGTGCTAATGCAATGCACAACCATTTAAGCGTCGAAACAACCACAATATCTCGCAAATCGCGAAGATTTCGTCGATTTTCACGAAAAATAGCCGTCATTTCCTTCCCGTTGGAGATATTTCGACGTTTAAGCACTCGTTGAACTCCTTTTCACAGTGCTAATGCAATGCACAACCATTTAAGCGTCGAAACAACCAGAATATCTCGCAAATCGCAAAGATTTCGTTTATTTTGACGAAAAATAGCCGTCATTTCCTTCCCGTTGGAGATATTTCGACGTTTAAGCGCTCGTTGAACTTCATTTCACAGTGCTAATGCAATGCACAACCATTTAAGCGTCGAAACAACCAGAATATCTCGCAAATCGCGAAGATTTCGTCGATTTTGACGAAAAATAACCGTCATTTCCTTCCCGTTGGAGATATTTCGACGTTTAAGCACTCGCTGAACTCCATTTCACAGTGCTAATGCAATGCACAACCATTTAAGCGTCGAAACAACCAGAATATCTCGCAAATCGCGAAGATTTCGTTTATTTTGACGAAAAGTAGCCGTCATTTCCTTCCCGTTGGAGATATTTTGACGTTTAAGCGCTCGTTGAACACCATTTCACAGTGCTAATGCAATGCACAACCATTTAAGCGTCGAAACAACCAGAATATCTCGGAAATAGCGAAGATTTCGTCGAGTTTGACGAAAAATAGCCGTCATTTCCTTCCCGTTGGAGATATTTCGTCGTTTAAGCACTCGTTGAACTCCATTTCACAGTGCTAATGCAATGCACAACCATTTAAGCGTCGAAACAACCAGAATATCTCGCAAATCGCGAAGATTTCGTTTATTTTGACGAAAAATAGCCGTCATTTCCTTCCCGTTGGAGATATTTTGACGTTTAAGCGCTCGTTGAACACCATTTCACAGTGCTAATGCAATGCACAACCATTTAAGCGTCGAAACAACCAGAATATCTCGCAAATCGCGAAGATTTAGTCGATTTTGACGAAAAATAGCCGTCATTTCCTTCCCGTTGGAGATATTTCGTCGTTTAAGCACTCGCTGAACTCCATTTCACAGTGCTAATGCAATGCACAACCATTTAAGCGTCGAAACAACCAGAATATCTCGCAAATCGCGAAGATTTCGTCGATTTTGACGAAGAATAACCGTCATTTCCTTCCCGTTGGATATATTTCGACGTTTAAGCACTCGCTGAACTCCATTTCACAGTGCTAATGTAATGCAAAACCATTTAAGAGTCGAAACAACCAGAATATCTCGGAAATCGCGAAGATTTCGTCGAGTTTGACGAAAAATAGCCGTCATTTCCTTCCCGTTGGAGATATTTCGTCGTTTAAGCACTCGTTGAACTCCATTTCACAGTGCTAATGCAATGCACAACCATTTAAGCGTCGCAACAACCAGAATATATCGCAAATCGCGAAGATTTCGTTTATTTTGACGAAAAATAGCCGTCATTTCCTTCCCGTTGGAGATATTTCGTCGTTTAAGCACTCGCTGAACTCCATTTCACAGTGCTAATGCAATGCACAACCATTTAAGCGTCGAAACAACCAGAATATCTCGCAAATCGCGAAGATTTCGTCGATTTTGACGAAAAATAACCGTCATTTCCTTCCCGTTGGAGATATTTCGACGTTTAAGCACTCGCTGAACTCCATTTCACAGTGCTAATGTAATGCAAAACCATTTAAGAGTCGAAACAACCAGAATATCTCGGAAATCGCGTAGATTTCGTCGAGTTTGACGAAAAATAGCCGTCATTTCCTTCCCGTTGGAGATATTTCGTCGTTTAAGCACTCGTTGAACTCCATTTCACAGGGCTAATGCAATGCACAACCATTTAAGCGTCGAAACAACCAGAATATATCGCAAATCGCGAAGATTTCGTTTATTTTGACGAAAAATAGCCGTCATTTCCTTCCCGTTGGAGATATTTTGACGTTTAAGCGCTCGTTGAACTCCATTTCACAGTGCTAATGCAATGCACAACCATTTAAGCGTCGAAACAACCAGAATATCTCGCAAGTCGCGAAGATTTAGTCGATTTTGACGAAAAATAGCCGTCATTTCCTTCCCGTTGGAGATATTTAGTCGTTTAAGCACTCGTTGAACTCCACTTCACAGTGCTAATGCAATGCACAACCATTTAAGCGTCGAAACAACCAGAATATCTCGCAAATCGCGAAGGTTTCGTCGATTTTGACGAAAAGTAGCCGTCATTTCCTTCCCGTTGGTGATATTTCGACGTTTAAGCACTCGTTGAACTCCATTTCACAGTGCTAATTTAATGCACAACCATTTAAGCGTCGAAACAATCAAAATATCTCGCAAATCGCGAAGATTTCGTCGATTTTGACGATAAATAGCCGTCGTTTCTTTCCCGTTGGAGATATTTCGTCGTTTAAGCACTCGTTGAACTCCATTTCACAGTGCTAATGCAATGCACAACCATTTAAGCGTCGAAACAATCAAAATATCTCGGAAATCGCGAAGATTTCGTCGATTTTGACGAAAAATAGCCGTCATTTCCTTCCCGTTGGAGATATTTTGACGTTTAAGCGCTCGTTGAACACCATTTCACAGTGCTAATGCAATGCACAACCATTTAAGCGTCGAAACAACCAGAATATCTCGGAAATAGCGAAGATTTCGTCGAGTTTGGCGAAAAATAGCCGTCATTTCCTTCCCGTTGGAGATATTTCGTCGTTTAAGCACTCGTTGAACTCCATTTCACAGTGCTAATGCAATGCACAACCATTTAAGCGTCGAAACAACCAGAATATCTCGCAAATCGCGAAGATTTCGTCGATTTTGACGAAAAATAGCCGTCATTTCCTTCCCGTTGGAGATATTTCGACGTTTAAGCACTCGCTGAACTCCACTTCACAGTGCTAATATAATGCAAAACCACTTAAGAGTCGAAACAACCAGAATATCTCGGAAATCGCGAAGATATCGTCGAGTTTGACGAAAAATAGCCGTCATTTCCTTCCCGTTGGAGATATTTCGTCGTTTAAGCACTCGTTGAACTCCATTTCACAGTGCTAATGCAATGCACAACCATTTAAGCGTCGAAACAACCAGAATATCTCGCAAATCGCGAAGATTTCGTTTATTTTGACGAAAAATAGCCGTCATTTCCTTCCCGTTGGAGATATTTTGACGTTTAAGCGCTCGTTGAACACCATTTCACAGTGCTAATGCAATGCACAACCATTTAAGCGTCGAAACAATCACAATATCTCGCAAATCGCGAAGATTTCGTCGATTTTGACGAAAAATAGCCGTCATTTCCTTCCCGTTGGAGATATTTCGACGTTTAAGCACTCGTTGAACTCCATTTCACAGTGCTAATGCAGTGCACAATCATTTAAGCGTCGAAACAACCAGAATATCTCGCAAATCGCGAAGATTTCGTTTATTTTGACGAAAAATAGCCGTCATTTCCTTCCCGTTGGAGATATTTTGACGTTTAAGCGCTCGTTGAACACCATTTCACAGTGCTAATGCAATGCACAACCATTTAAGCGTCGAAACAACCAGAATATCTCGCAAATCGCGAAGATTTCGTTTATTTTGACGAAAAATAGCCGTTATGTCCTTCCCGTTGGAGATATTTCGACGTTCAAGCGCTCGTTGAACTCCATTTCACAGTGCTAATGCAATGCACAACCATTTAAGCGTCGAAACAATCAAAATATCTCGGAAATCGCGAAGATTTCGTCGATTTTGACGAAAAATAGCCGTCATTTCCTTCCCGTTGGAGATATTTTGACGTTTAAGCTCTCGTTGAACACCATTTCACAGTGCTAATGCAATGCACAACCATTTAAGCGTCGAAACAACCAGAATATCTCGGAAATAGCGAAGATTTCGTCGAGTTTGACGAAAAATATCCGTCATTTCCTTCCCGTTGGAGATATTTCGTCGTTTAAGCACTCGTTGAACTCCATTTCACAGTGCTAATGCAATGCACAACCATTTAAGCGTCGAAACAACCAGAATATCTCGCAAATCGCGATGATTTCGTCGATTTTGACGAAAAATAGCCGTCATTTCCTTCCCGTTGGAGATATTTCGTCGTTTAAGCACTCGTTGAACTCCATTTCACAGTGCTAATGTAATGCAAAACCATTTAAGAGTCGAAACAACCAGAATATCTCGGAAATCGCGAAGATTTCGTCGAGTTTGACGAAAAATAGCCGTCATTTCCTTCCCGTTGGAGATATTTCGTCGTTTAAGCACTCGTTGAACTCCATTTCACAGTGCTAATGCAATGCACAACCAGTTAAGCGTCGAAACAACCAGAATATCTCGCAAATCGCGAAGATTACGTCGATTTTGACGAAAAGTAGCCGTCATTTCCTTCCCGTTGGAGATATTTTGACGTTTAAGCGCTCGTTGAACACCATTTCACAGTGCTAATGCAATCCACAACCATTTAAGCGTCGAAACAACCACAATATCTCGCAAATCGCGAAGATTTCGTCGATTTTGACGAAAAATAGCCGTCATTTCCTTCCCGTTGGAGATATTTCGACGTTTAAGCACTCGCTGAACTCCATTTCACAGTGCTAATGCAATGCACAACCATTTAAGCGTCGAAACAGCCAGAATATCTCGCAAATCGCGAAGATTTAGTCGATTTTGACGAAAAATAGCCGTCATTTCCTTCCCGTTGGAGATATTTCGTCGTTTAAGCACTCGCTGAACTCCATTTCACAGTGCTAATGCAATGCACAACCATTTAAGCGTCGAAACAACCAGAATATCTCGCAAATCGCGAAGATTTCGTCGATTTTGACGAAAAATAACCGTCATTTCCTTCCCGTTGGAGATATTTCGACGTTTAAGCACTCGCTGAACTCCATTTCACAGTGCTAATGTAATGCAAAACCATTTAAGAGTCGAAACAACCAGAATATCTCGGAAATCGCGAAGATTTCGTCGAGTTTGACGAAAAATAGCCGTCATTTCCTTCCCGTTGGAGATATTTCGTCGTTTAAGCACTCGTTGAACTCCATTTCACAGTGCTAATGCAATGCACAACCATTTCAGCGTCGCAACAACCAGAATATATCGCAAATCGCGAAGATTTCGTTTATTTTGACGAAAAATAGCCGTCATTTCCTTCCCGTTGGAGATATTTTGACGTTTAAGCGCTCGTTGAACTCCATTTCACAGTGCTAATGCAATGCACAACCATTTAAGCGTCGAAGCAACCAGAATATCTCGCAAATCGCGAAGATTACGTCGATTTTGACGAAAAGTAGCCGTCATTTCCTTCCCGTTGGAGATATTTTGACGTTTAAGCGCTCGTTGAACACCATTTCACAGCGCTAATGCAATGCACAACCATTTAAGCGTCGAAACAACCAGAATATCTCGCAAATCGCGAAGATTTCGTTTATTTTGACGAAAAATAGCCGTCATTTCCTTCCCGTTGGAGATATTTCGACGTTTAAGCGCTCGTTGAACTTCATTTCACAGTGCTAATGCAATGCACAACCATTTAAGCGTCGAAACAACCAGAATATCTCGCAAATCGCGAAGGTTTCGTCGATTTTGACGAAAAGGAGCCGTCATTTCCTTCCCGTTGGTGATATTTCGACGTTTAAGCACTCGTTGAACTCCATTTCACAGTGCTAATTTAATGCACAACCATTTAAGCTTCGAAACAATCAAAATATCTCGCAAATCGCGAAGATTTCGTCGATTTTGACGAAAAATAGCCGTCGTTTCTTTCCCGTTGGAGAAATTTCGTCGTTTAAGCACTCGTTGAACTCCATTTCACAGTGCTAATGCAATGCACAACCATTTAAGCGTCGAAACAATCAAAATATCTCGGAAATCGCGAAGATTTCGTCGATTTTGACGAAAAATAGCCGTCATTTCCTTCCCGTTGGAGATATTTTGACGTTTAAGCGCTCGTTGAACACCATTTCACAGTGCTAATGCAATGCACAACCATTTAAGCGTCGAAACAACCAGAATATCTCGGAAATAGCGAAGATTTCGTCGAGTTTGACGAAAAATAGCCGTCATTTCCTTCCCGTTGGAGATATTTCGTCGTTTAAGCACTCGTTGAACTCCATTTCACAGTGCTAATGCAATGCACAACCATTTAAGCGTCGAAACAACCAGAATATCTCGCAAATCGCGAAGATTTCGTCGATATTGACGAAAAATAGCCGTCATTTCCTTCCCGTTGGAGATATTTCGTCGTTTAAGCACTCGTTGAACTCCATTTCACAGTGCTAATGCAATGCACAACCATTTAAGCGTCGATACAACCAGAATATCTCGCAAATCGCGAAGATTTCGTGATTTTGACGAAAAATAGCCGTCATTTCCTTCCCGTTGGCGATATTTCGTCGTTTAAGCACTCGTTGAACTCGATTTCATAGCGCTAATGCAATACACAAACATTTAAGCGTCGAAACAACCAGAATATCTCGCAAATCGCGAAGATTTCGTCGATTTTGACGAAAAATAGCCGGCATTTCCTTCCCGTTGGAGATATTTCGTCGTTTAAGCACTCGTTGAACTCCATTTCACAGTGCTAATGCAATGCACAACCATTTAAGCGTCGAAACAACCAGAATATCTCGCAAATCGCGAAGATTTCGTTTATTTTGACGAGAAATAGCCGTCATTTCCTTCCCGTTGGAGATATTTTGACGTCTAAGCGCTCGTTGAACACCATTTCACAGTGCTAATGCAATGCACAACCATTTAAGCGTCGAAACAACCAGAATATCTCGCAAATCGCGAAGATTTCGTCGATTTTGAAGAAAAGTAGCCGTCATTTCCTTCCCGTTGGAGATATTTTGACGTTTAAGCGCTCGTTGAACACCATTTCACAGTGCTAATGCAATGCACAACCATTTAAGCGTCGAAACAATCAAAATATCTCGCAAATCGCGAAGATTTCGTCGATTTTGACGAAAAATAGCCGTCATTTCCTTCCCGTTGGAGATATTTCGTCGTTTAAGCACTCGTTGAACTCCATTTCACAGTGCTAATGCAATGCACAACCATTTAAGCGTCGAAACAACCAGAATATCTCGCAAATCGCGAAGATTTCGCCGATTTTGACGAAAACTAGCCGTCATTTCCTTCCCGTTGGAGACATTTCGTCGTTTAAGCACTCGCTGAACTCTATTTCACAGCGCTAATGCAATGCACAACCATTTAAGCGTCGAAACAACCAGAATATCTCGCAAATCGCGAAGATTTCGTCGATTTTGACGAAAAATAGCCGTCATTTCCTTCCCGTTGGAGATATTTCGACGTTTAAGCACTCGCTGAACTCCATTTCACAGTGCTAATATAATGCAAAACCACTTAAGCGTCGAAACAATCACAATATCTCGCAAATCGCGAAGATTTCGTCGATTTTGACGAAAAATAGCCGTCATTTCCTTCCCGTTGGAGATATTTCGACGTTTAAGCACTCGTTGAACTCCATTTCACAGTGCTAATGCAGTGCACAATCATTTAAGCGTCGAAACAACCAGAATATCTCGCAAATCGCGAAGATTTCGTTTATTTTGACGAAAAATAGCCGTCATTTCCTTCCCGTTGGAGATATTTTGACGTTTGAGCGCTCGTTGAACACCATTTCACAGTGCTAATGCAATGCACAACCATTTAAGCGTCGAAACAACCAGAATATCTCGCAAATCGCGAAGATTTCGTTTATTTTGACGAAAAATAGCCGTTATGTCCTTCCCGTTGGAGATATTTCGACGTTCAAGCGCTCGTTGAACTCCATTTCACAGTGCTAATGCAATGCACAACCATTTAAGCGTCGAAACAATCAAAATATCTCGCAAATCGCGATGATTTCGTCGATTTTGACGAAAAATAGCCGTCATTTCCTTCCCGTTGGAGATATTTCGTCGTTTAAGCACTCGTTGAACTCCATTTCACAGTGCTAATGTAATGCAAAACCATTTAAGAGTCGAAACAACCAGAATATCTCGGAAATCGCGAAGATTTCGTCGAGTTTGACGAAAAATAGCCGTCATTTCCTTCCCGTTGGAGATATTTCGTCGTTTAAGCACTCGTTGAACTCCATTTCACAGTGCTAATGCAATGCACAACCATTTAAGAGTCGAAACAACCAGAATATCTCGGAAATCGCGAAGATTTCGTCGAGTTTGACGAAAAATAGCCGTCATTTCCTTCCCGTTGGAGATATTTCGTCGTTTAAGCACTCGTTGAACTCCATTTCACAGTGCTAATGCAATGCACAACCATTTAAGCGTCGCAACAACCAGAATATATCGCAAATCGCGAAGATTTCGTTTATTTTGACGAAAAATAGCCGTCATTTCCTTCCCGTTGGAGATATTTCGTCGTTTAAGCACTCGCTGAACTCCATTTCACAGTGCTAATGCAATGCACAACCATTTAAGCGTCGAAACAACCAGAATATCTCGCAAATCGCGAAGATTTCGTCGATTTTGACGAAAAATAACCGTCATTTCCTTCCCGTTGGAGATATTTCGACGTTTAAGCACTCGCTGAACTCCATTTCACAGTGCTAATGTAATGCAAAACCATTTAAGAGTCGAAACAACCAGAATATCTCGGAAATCGCGTAGATTTCGTCGAGTTTGACGAAAAATAGCCGTCATTTCCTTCCCGTTGGAGATATTTCGTCGTTTAAGCACTCGTTGAACTCCATTTCACAGGGCTAATGCAATGCACAACCATTTAAGCGTCGAAACAACCAGAATATATCGCAAATCGCGAAGATTTCGTTTATTTTGACGAAAAATAGCCGTCATTTCCTTCCCGTTGGAGATATTTTGACGTTTAAGCGCTCGTTGAACTCCATTTCACAGTGCTAATGCAATGCACAACCATTTAAGCGTCGAAACAACCAGAATATCTCGCAAGTCGCGAAGATTTAGTCGATTTTGACGAAAAATAGCCGTCATTTCCTTCCCGTTGGAGATATTTAGTCGTTTAAGCACTCGTTGAACTCCACTTCACAGTGCTAATGCAATGCACAACCATTTAAGCGTCGAAACAACCAGAATATCTCGCAAATCGCGAAGGTTTCGTCGATTTTGACGAAAAGTAGCCGTCATTTCCTTCCCGTTGGTGATATTTCGACGTTTAAGCACTCGTTGAACTCCATTTCACAGTGCTAATTTAATGCACAACCATTTAAGCGTCGAAACAATCAAAATATCTCGCAAATCGCGAAGATTTCGTCGATTTTGACGATAAATAGCCGTCGTTTCTTTCCCGTTGGAGATATTTCGTCGTTTAAGCACTCGTTGAACTCCATTTCACAGTGCTAATGCAATGCACAACCATTTAAGCGTCGAAACAATCAAAATATCTCGGAAATCGCGAAGATTTCGTCGATTTTGACGAAAAATAGCCGTCATTTCCTTCCCGTTGGAGATATTTTGACGTTTAAGCGCTCGTTGAACACCATTTCACAGTGCTAATGCAATGCACAACCATTTAAGCGTCGAAACAACCAGAATATCTCGGAAATAGCGAAGATTTCGTCGAGTTTGGCGAAAAATAGCCGTCATTTCCTTCCCGTTGGAGATATTTCGTCGTTTAAGCACTCGTTGAACTCCATTTCACAGTGCTAATGCAATGCACAACCATTTAAGCGTCGAAACAACCAGAATATCTCGCAAATCGCGAAGATTTCGTCGATTTTGACGAAAAATAGCCGTCATTTCCTTCCCGTTGGAGATATTTCGACGTTTAAGCACTCGCTGAACTCCATTTCACAGTGCTAATATAATGCAAAACCACTTAAGAGTCGAAACAACCAGAATATCTCGGAAATCGCGAAGATATCGTCGAGTTTGACGAAAAATAGCCGTCATTTCCTTCCCGTTGGAGATATTTCGTCGTTTAAGCACTCGTTGAACTCCATTTCACAGTGCTAATGCAATGCACAACCATTTAAGCGTCGAAACAACCAGAATATCTCGCAAATCGCGAAGATTTCGTTTATTTTGACGAAAAATAGCCGTCATTTCCTTCCCGTTGGAGATATTTTGACGTTTAAGCGCTCGTTGAACACCATTTCACAGTGCTAATGCAATGCACAACCATTTAAGCGTCGAAACAATCACAATATCTCGCAAATCGCGAAGATTTCGTCGATTTTGACGAAAATAGCCGTCATTTCCTTCCCGTTGGAGATATTTCGACGTTTAAGCACTCGTTGAACTCCATTTCACAGTGCTAATGCAGTGCACAATCATTTAAGCGTCGAAACAACCAGAATATCTCGCAAATCGCGAAGATTTCGTTTATTTTGACGAAAAATAGCCGTCATTTCCTTCCCGTTGGAGATATTTTGACGTTTAAGCGCTCGTTGAACACCATTTCACAGTGCTAATGCAATGCACAACCATTTAAGCGTCGAAACAACCAGAATATCTCGCAAATCGCGAAGATTTCGTTTATTTTGACGAAAAATAGCCGTTATGTCCTTCCCGTTGGAGATATTTCGACGTTCAAGCGCTCGTTGAACTCCATTTCACAGTGCTAATGCAATGCACAACCATTTAAGCGTCGAAACAATCAAAATATCTCGGAAATCGCGAAGATTTCGTCGATTTTGACGAAAAATAGCCGTCATTTCCTTCCCGTTGGAGATATTTTGACGTTTAAGCTCTCGTTGAACACCATTTCACAGTGCTAATGCAATGCACAACCATTTAAGCGTCGAAACAACCAGAATATCTCGGAAATAGCGAAGATTTCGTCGAGTTTGACGAAAAATATCCGTCATTTCCTTCCCGTTGGAGATATTTCGTCGTTTAAGCACTCGTTGAACTCCATTTCACAGTGCTAATGCAATGCACAACCATTTAAGCGTCGAAACAACCAGAATATCTCGCAAATCGCGATGATTTCGTCGATTTTGACGAAAAATAGCCGTCATTTCCTTCCCGTTGGAGATATTTCGTCGTTTAAGCACTCGTTGAACTCCATTTCACAGTGCTAATGCAATGCACAACCATTTAAGCGTCGATACAACCAGAATATCTCGCAAATCGCGAAGATTTCGTGATTTTGACGAAAAATAGCCGTCATTTCCTTCCCGTTGGCGATATTTCGTCGTTTAAGCACTCGTTGAACTCGATTTCATAGCGCTAATGCAATACACAAACATTTAAGCGTCGAAACAACCAGAATATCTCGCAAATCGCGAAGATTTCGTCGATTTTGACGAAAAATAGCCGGCATTTCCTTCCCGTTGGAGATATTTCGTCGTTTAAGCACTCGTTGAACTCCATTTCACAGTGCTAATGCAATGCACAACCATTTAAGCGTCGAAACAACCAGAATATCTCGCAAATCGCGAAGATTTCGTTTATTTTGACGAGAAATAGCCGTCATTTCCTTCCCGTTGGAGATATTTTGACGTCTAAGCGCTCGTTGAACACCATTTCACAGTGCTAATGCAATGCACAACCATTTAAGCGTCGAAACAACCAGAATATCTCGCAAATCGCGAAGATTTAGTCGATTTTGACGAAAAATAGCCGTCATTTCCTTCCCGTTGGAGATATTTCGACGTTTAAGCGCTCGTTGACCTCGATTTCACAGCGCTAATGCAATGCACAACCATTTAAGCGTCGAAACAACCAGAATATCTCGCAAATCGCGAAGATTACGTCGATTTTGACGAAAAGTAGCCGTCATTTCCTTCCCGCTGGAGATATTTAGTCGTTTAAGCACTCGTTGAACTCCATTTCACAGTGCTAATGCAATGCACAACCATTTAAGCGTCGAAACAACCAGAATATCTCGCAAATCGCGAAGATTTCGTTTATTTTGACGAAAAATAGCCGTCATTTCCTTCCCGGTGGAGACATTTCGACGTTTAAGCGCTCGTTGAACTCCATTTCACAGTGCTAATGGAATGCACAACCATTTAAGCGTCGAAACAACCAGAATATCTCGCAAATCGCGAAGATTTCGTCGATTTTGACGAAAAGGAGCCGTCATTTCCTTCCCGTTGGTGATATTTCGACGTTTAAGCACTCGTTGAACTCCATTTCACAGTGCTAATTTAATGCACAACCATTTAAGCTTCGAAACAATCAAAATATCTCGCAAATCGCGAAGATTTCGTCGATTTTGACGAAAAATAGCCGTCGTTTCTTTCCCGTTGGAGAAATTTCGTCGTTTAAGCACTCGTTGAACTCCATTTCACAGTGCTAATGCAATGCACAACCATTTAAGCGTCGAAACAATCAAAATATCTCGGAAATCGCGAAGATTTCGTCGATTTTGACGAAAAATAGCCGTCATTTCCTTCCCGTTGGAGATATTTTGACGTTTAAGCGCTCGTTGAACACCATTTCACAGTGCTAATGCAATGCACAACCATTTAAGCGTCGAAACAACCAGAATATCTCGGAAATAGCGAAGATTTCGTCGAGTTTGACGAAAAATAGCCGTCATTTCCTTCCCGTTGGAGATATTTCGTCGTTTAAGCACTCGTTGAACTCCATTTCACAGTGCTAATGCAATGCACAACCATTTAAGCGTCGAAACAACCAGAATATCTCGCAAATCGCGAAGATTTCGTCGATATTGACGAAAAATAGCCGTCATTTCCTTCCCGTTGGAGATATTTCGTCGTTTAAGCACTCGTTGAACTCCATTTCACAGTGCTAATGCAATGCACAACCATTTAAGCGTCGATACAACCAGAATATCTCGCAAATCGCGAAGATTTCGTGATTTTGACGAAAAATAGCCGTCATTTCCTTCCCGTTGGCGATATTTCGTCGTTTAAGCACTCGTTGAACTCGATTTCATAGCGCTAATGCAATACACAAACATTTAAGCGTCGAAACAACCAGAATATCTCGCAAATCGCGAAGATTTCGTCGATTTTGACGAAAAATAGCCGGCATTTCCTTCCCGTTGGAGATATTTCGTCGTTTAAGCACTCGTTGAACTCCATTTCACAGTGCTAATGCAATGCACAACCATTTAAGCGTCGAAACAACCAGAATATCTCGCAAATCGCGAAGATTTCGTTTATTTTGACGAAAAATAGCCGTCATGTCCTTCCCGTTGGAGATATTTCGACGTTCAAGCGCTCGTTGATCTCCATTTCACAGTGCTAATGCAATGCACAACCATTTAAGCGTCGAAACAACCAGAATATCTCGCAAATTGCGAAGATTTCGTCGATTTTGACGAAAAGTAGCCGTCATTTCCTTCCCGTTGGTGATATTTCGACGTTTAAGCACTCGTTGAACTCCATTTCCCAGTGCTAATTTAATGCACAACCATTTAAGCGTCGAAACAATCAAAATATCTCGCAAATCGCGAAGATTTCGTCGATTTTGACAAAAAAAACAGCCGTCATTTCTTCCCGTTGGAGATATTTCGTCGTTTAAGCACTCGTTGAACTCCATTTCACAGTGCTAATGCAATGCACAACCATTTAAGCGTCGAAACAATCAAAATATCTCGCAAATCGCGAAGATTTCGTCGATTTTGACGAAAAATAGCCGTCATTTCCTTGCCGTTGGAGATATTTCGTCGTTTAAGCACTCGTTGAACTCCATTTCACAGTGCTAATGCAATGCACAACCATTTAAGCGTCGAAACAACCAGAATATCTCGCAAATCGCGAGGATTTCGTCGATTTTGACGAAAAATAGCCGTCATTTCCTTCCCGTTGGAGATATTTCGTCGTTTAAGCACTCTTTGAACTCCATTTCACATTGCTAATGCAATGCACAACCATTTAAGCGTCGAAACAACCAGAATATCTCGCAAATCGCGAAGACTTAGTCGATTTTGACGAAAAATAGCCGTCATTTCCTTCCCGTTGGGGACACTTCGTCGTTTAAGCACTCGCTGATCTCTATTTCACAGCGCTAATGCAATGCACAACCATTTAAGCGTCGAAACAACCAGAATATCTCGCAAATCGCGAAGATTTCGTTTATTTTGACGAAAAATAGCCGTCATTTCCTTCCCGTTGGAGATATTTCGACGTTTAAGCGCTCGTTGAACTCCATTTCAGAGTGCTAATGCAATGCACAACCATTTAAGCGTCGAAATAACCAGAATATCTCGCAAATCGCGAAGACTTAGTCAATTTTGACGAAAAATAGCCGTCATTTCCTTCCCGTTGGAGATATTTCGACGTTTAAGCACTCGTTGTACTCCACTTCACAGTGCTAATGCAATGCACAACCATTTAAGCGCCGAAACAATCAAAATATCTCGCAAATCGCGAAGATTTCGTCGATTTTGACGAAAAATAGCCGTCATTTCCTTCCCGTTGGAGATATTTCGACGTTGAAGCACTCGTTGAAATCCATTTCACGGTGCTAATGCAATGGACAACCATTTAAGCGTCGAAACAAGAAAATTATCTCGCAAATCGCCAAGATTTCGTCGATTTTGACGAAAAATAGCCTTCATTTCCTTCCCGTTGGAGATATTTCGTCGTTTAAGCACGCGTTGAACTCCATTTCACAGTGCTAATGCAATGCACAACCATTTAAGCGTCGAAACAATCAAAATATCTCGCAAATCGCGAAGATTTCGTCGATTTTGACGAAAAATAGCCGTCATTTCCTTCCCGTTGGAGATATTTCGTCGTTTAAGCACTCGTTGAACTCCATTTCACAGTGCTAATGCAATGCACAACCATTTAAGCGTCGAAACAACCAGAATATCTCGCAAATCGCGAAGATTTCGCCGATTTTGACGAAAACTAGCCGTCATTTCCTTCCCGTTGGAGACATTTCGTCGTTTAAGCACTCGCTGAACTCTATTTCACAGCGCTAATGCAATGCACAACCATTTAAGCGTCGAAACAACCAGAATATCTCGCAAATCGCGAAGATTTCGTTTATTTTGACGAAAAATAGCCGTCATTTCCTTCCCGTTGGAGATATTTCGTCGTTTAAGCACTCTTTGAACTCCATTTCACAGTGCTAATGCAATGCACAACCATTTAAGCGTCGAAACAACCAGAATATCTCGCAAATCGCGAAGACTTAGTCGATTTTGACGAAAAATAGCCGTCATTTCCTTCCCGTTGGGGACACTTCGTCGTTTAAGCACTCGCTGATCTCTATTTCACAGCGCTAATGCAATGCACAACCATTTAAGCGTCGAAACAACCAGAATATCTCGCAAATCGCGAAGATTTCGTTTATTTTGACGAAAAATAGCCGTCATTTCCTTCCCGTTGGAGATATTTCGACGTTTAAGCGCTCGTTGAACTCCATTTCAGAGTGCTAATGCAATGCACAACCATTTAAGCGTCGAAATAACCAGAATATCTCGCAAATCGCGAAGACTTAGTCAATTTTGACGAAAAATAGCCGTCATTTCCTTCCCGTTGGAGATATTTCGACGTTTAAGCACTCGTTGTACTCCACTTCACAGTGCTAATGCAATGCACAACCATTTAAGCGCCGAAACAATCAAAATATCTCGCAAATCGCGAAGATTTCGTCGATTTTGACGAAAAATAGCCGTCATTTCCTTCCCGTTGGAGATATTTCGACGTTGAAGCACTCGTTGAAATCCATTTCACGGTGCTAATGCAATGGACAACCATTTAAGCGTCGAAACAAGAAAATTATCTCGCAAATCGCCAAGATTTCGTCGATTTTGACGAAAAATAGCCTTCATTTCCTTCCCGTTGGAGATATTTCGTCGTTTAAGCACGCGTTGAACTCCATTTCACAGTGCTAATGCAATGCACAACCATTTAAGCGTCGAAACAATCAAAATATCTCGCAAATCGCGAAGATTTCGTCGATTTTGACGAAAAATAGCCGTCATTTCCTTCCCGTTGGAGATATTTCGTCGTTTAAGCACTCGTTGAACTCCATTTCACAGTGCTAATGCAATGCACAACCATTTGAGCGTCGAAACAACCAGAATATCTCGCAAATCGCGAAGATTTCGCCGATTTTGACGAAAACTAGCCGTCATTTCCTTCCCGTTGGAGACATTTCGTCGTTTAAGCACTCGCTGAACTCTATTTCACAGCGCTAATGCAATGCACAACCATTTAAGCGTCGAAACAACCAGAATATCTCGCAAATCGCGAAGATTTCGTTTATTTTGACGAAAAATAGCCGTCATTTCCTTCCCGTTGGAGATATTTCGACGTTTAAGCGCTCGTTGAACTCCATTTCACAGTGCGAATGCAATGCACAACCATTTAAGCGTCGAAACTTCCAGAATATCTCGCAAATCGCGAAGATTTCGTTTATTTTGACGAAAAATAGCCGTCATGTCCTTCCCGTTGGAGATATTTCGACGTTCAAGCGCTCGTTGATCTCCATTTCACAGTGCTAATGCAATGCACAACCATTTAAGCGTCGAAACAACCAGAATATCTCGCAAATTGCGAAGATTTCGTCGATTTTGACGAAAAGTAGCCATCATTTCCTTCCCGTTGGTGATATTTCGACGTTTAAGCACTCGTTGAACTCCATTTCCCAGTGCTAATTTAATGCACAACCATTTAAGCGTCGAAACAATCAAAATATCTCGCAAATCGCGAAGATTTCGTCGATTTTGACAAAAAAACAGCCGTCATTTCTTCCCGTTGGAGATATTTCGTCGTTTAAGCACTCGTTGAACTCCATTTCACAGTGCTAATGCAATGCACAACCATTTAAGCGTCGAAACAATCAAAATATCTCGCAAATCGCGAAGATTTCGTTTATTTTGACGAAAAATAGCCGTCATGTCCTTCCCGTTGGAGATATTTCGACGTTCAAGCGCTCGTTGATCTCCATTTCACAGTGCTAATGCAATGCACAACCATTTAAGCGTCGAAACAACCAGAATATCTCGCAAATTGCGAAGATTTCGTCGATTTTGACGAAAAGTAGCCGTCATTTCCTTCCCGTTGGTGATATTTCGACGTTTAAGCACTCGTTGAACTCCATTTCCCAGTGCTAATTTAATGCACAACCATTTAAGCGTCGAAACAATCAAAATATCTCGCAAATCGCGAAGATTTCGTCGATTTTGACGAAAAATAGCCGTCATTTCCTTCCCGTTGGAGATATTTTGACGTTTAAGCGCTCGTTGAACTCCATTTCACAGTGCTAATGCAATGCACAACCATTTAAGCGTCGAAACAACCAGAATATCTCGCAAATCGCGAAGATTTCGCCGATTTTGACGAAAAGTAGCCGTCATTTCCTTCCCGTTGGAGATATTTTGACGTTTAAGCGCTCGTTGAACACCATTTCACAGTGCTAATGCAATCCACAACCATTTAAGCGTCGAAACAACCACAATATCTCGCAAATCGCGAAGATTTCGTCGATTTTGACGAAAAATAGCCGTCATTTCCTTCCCGTTGGAGATATTTCGACGTTTAAGCACTCGCTGAACTCCATTTCACAGTGCTAATGCAATGCACAACCATTTAAGCGTCGAAACAACCAGAATATCTCGCAAATCGCGAAGATTTCGCCGATTTTGACGAAAACTAGCCGTCATTTCCTTCCCGTTGGAGACATTTCGTCGTTTAAGCACTCGCTGAACTCTATTTCACAGCGCTAATGCAATGCACAACCATTTAAGCGTCGAAACTTCCAGAATATCTCGCAAATCGCGAAGATTTCGTTTATTTTGACGAAAAATAGCCGTCATGTCCTTCCCGTTGGAGATATTTCGACGTTCAAGCGCTCGTTGATCTCCATTTCACAGTGCTAATGCAATGCACAACCATTTAAGCGTCGAAACAACCAGAATATCTCGCAAATTGCGAAGATTTCGTCGATTTTGACGAAAAGTAGCCATCATTTCCTTCCCGTTGGTGATATTTCGACGTTTAAGCACTCGTTGAACTTCATTTCACAGTGCTAATGCAATGCACAACCATTTAAGCGTCGAAACAACCAGAATATCTCGCAAATCGCGAAGATTACGTCGATTTTGACGAAAAGTAGCCGTCATTTCCTTCCCGTTGGAGATATTTTGACGTTTAAGCGCTCGTTGAACTCCATTTCACAGTGCTAATGCAATGCACAACCATTTAAGCGTCGAAACAATCAAAATATCTCGGAAATCGCGAAGATTTCGTCGATTTTGACGAAAAATAGCCGTCATTTCCTTCCCGTTGGAGATATTTTGACGTTTAAGCGCTCGTTGAACACCATTTCACAGTGCTAATGCAATGCACAACCATTTAAGCGTCGAAACAACCAGAATATCTCGCAAATTGCGAAGATTTCGTCGATTTTGACGAAAAGTAGCCGTCATTTCCTTCCCGTTGGTGATATTTCGACGTTTAAGCACTCGTTGAACTCCATTTCCCAGTGCTAATTTAATGCACAACCATTTAAGCGTCGAAACAATCAAAATATCTCGCAAATCGCGAAGATTTCGTCGATTTTGACGAAAAATAGCCGTCATTTCCTTCCCGTTGGAGATATTTTGACGTTTAAGCGCTCGTTGAACACCATTTCACAGTGCTAATGCAATGCACAACCATTTAAGCGTCGAAACAACCAGAATATCACGCAAATCGCGAAGATTTCGTTTATTTTGACGAAAAATAGCCGTTATGTCCTTCCCGTTGGAGATATTTCGACGTTCAAGCGCTCGTTGAACTCCATTTCACAGTGCTAATGCAATGCACAACCATTTAAGCGTCGAAACAACCAGAATATCTCGCAAATCGCGAAGGTTTCGTCGATTTTGACGAAAAGGAGCCGTCATTTCCTTCCCGTTGGTGATATTTCGACGTTTAAGCACTCGTTGAACTCCATTTCACAGTGCTAATTTAATGCACAACCATTTAAGCGTCGAAACAATCAAAATATCTCGCAAATCGCGAAGATTTCGTCGATTTTGACGAAAAATAGCCGTCGTTTCTTTCCCGTTGGAGATATTTCGTCGTTTAAGCACTCGTTGAACTCCATTTCACAGTGCTAATGCAATGCACAACCATTTAAGCGTCGAAACAATCAAAATATCTCGGAAATCGCGAAGATTTCGTCGATTTTGACGAAAAATAGCCGTCATTTCCTTCCCGTTGGAGATATTTTGACGTTTAAGCTCTCGTTGAACACCATTTCACAGTGCTAATGCAATGCACAACCATTTAAGCGTCGAAACAACCAGAATATCTCGGAAATAGCGAAGATTTCGTCGAGTTTGACGAAAAATAGCCGTCATTTCCTTCCCGTTGGAGATATTTCGTCGTTTAAGCACTCGTTGAACTCCATTTCAAAGTGCTAATGCAATGCACAACCATTTAAGCGTCGAAACAACCAGAATATCTCGCAAATCGCGATGATTTCGTCGATTTTGACGAAAAATAGCCGTCATTTCCTTCCCGTTGGAGATATTTCGTCGTTTAAGCACTCGTTGAACTCCATTTCACAGTGCTAATGTAATGCAAAACCATTTAAGAGTCGAAACAACCAGAATATCTCGGAAATCGCGAAGATTTCGTCGAGTTTGACGAAAAATAGCCGTCATTTCCTTCCCGTTGGAGATATTTCGTCGTTTAAGCACTCGTTGAACTCCATTTCACAGTGCTAATGCAATGCACAACCATTTAAGCGTCGAAACAACCAGAATATCTCGCAAATCGCGAAGATTACGTCGATTTTGACGAAAAGTAGCCGTCATTTCCTTCCCGTTGGAGATATTTTGACGTTTAAGCGCTCGTTGAACACCATTTCACAGTGCTAATGCAATCCACAACCATTTAAGCGTCGAAACAACCACAATATCTCGCAAATCGCGAAGATTTCGTCGATTTTGACGAAAAATAGCCGTCATTTCCTTCCCGTTGGAGATATTTCGACGTTTAAGCACTCGCTGAACTCCATTTCACAGTGCTAATGCAATGCACAACCATTTAAGCGTCGAAACAACCAGAATATCTCGCAAATCGCGAAGATTTAGTCGATTTTGACGAAAAATAGCCGTCATTTCCTTCCCGTTGGAGATATTTCGTCGTTTAAGCACTCGCTGAACTCCATTTCACAGTGCTAATGCAATGCACAACCATTTAAGCGTCGAAACAACCAGAATATCTCGCAAATCGCGAAGATTTCGTCGATTTTGACGAAAAATAACCGTCATTTCCTTCCCGTTGGAGATATTTCGACGTTTAAGCACTCGCTGAACTCCATTTCACAGTGCTAATGTAATGCAAAACCATTTAAGAGTCGAAACAACCAGAATATCTCGGAAATCGCGAAGATTTCGTCGAGTTTGACGAAAAATAGCCGTCATTTCCTTCCCGTTGGAGATATTTCGTCGTTTAAGCACTCGTTGAACTCCATTTCACAGTGCTAATGCAATGCACAACCATTTAAGCGTCGCAACAACCAGAATATATCGCAAATCGCGAAGATTTCGTTTATTTTGACGAAAAATAGCCGTCATTTCCTTCCCGTTGGAGATATTTTGACGTTTAAGCGCTCGTTGAACTCCATTTCACAGTGCTAATGCAATGCACAACCATTTAAGCGTCGAAACAACCAGAATATCTCGCAAATCGCGAAGATTACGTCGATTTTGACGAAAAGTAGCCGTCATTTCCTTCCCGTTGGAGATATTTTGACGTTTAAGCGCTCGTTGAACACCATTTCACAGCGCTAATGCAATGCACAACCATTTAAGCGTCGAAACAACCAGAATATGTCGCAAATCGCGAAGATTTCGTCGATTTTGACGAAAAATAGCCGTCATTTCCTTCCCGTTGGACATATTTCGACATTTAAGCACTCGTTGAACTCCTTTTCACAGTGCTAATGCTATGCACAACCATTTAAGCGTCGAAACAACCAGAATATCTCGCAAATCGCAAAGATTTCGTTTATTTTGACGAAAAATAGCCGTCATTTCCTTCCCGTTGGAGATATTTCGACGTTTAAGCGCTCGTTGAACTTCATTTCACAGTGCTAATGCAATGCACAACCATTTAAGCGTCGAAACAACCAGAATATCTCGCAAATCGCGAAGATTACGTCGATTTTGACGAAAAGTAGCCGTCATTTCCTTCCCGTTGGAGATATTTTGACGTTTAAGCGCTCGTTGAACTCCATTTCACAGTGCTAATGCAATGCACAACCATTTAAGCGTCGAAACAATCAAAATATCTCGGAAATCGCGAAGATTTCGTCGATTTTGACGAAAAATAGCCGTCATTTCCTTCCCGTTGGAGATATTTTGACGTTTAAGCGCTCGTTGAACACCATTTCACAGTGCTAATGCAATGCACAACCATTTAAGCGTCGAAACAACCAGAATATCTCGGAAATAGCGAAGATTTCGTCGAGTTTGACGAAAAATAGCCGTCATTTCCTTCCCGTTGGAGATATTTCGTCGTTTAAGCACTCGTTGAACTCCATTTCACAGTGCTAATGCAATGCACAACCATTTAAGCGTCGAAACAATCAGAATATCTCGCAAATCGCGAAGATTTCGTCGATTTTGACGAAAAATAGCCGTCATTTCCTTCCCGTTGGAGATATTTCGTCGTTTAAGCACTCGTTGAACTCCATTTCACAGTGCTAATGCAATGCACAACCATTTAAGCGTCGATACAACCAGAACATCTCGCAAATCGCGAAGATTTCGTGATTTTGACGAAAAATAGCCGTCATTTCCTTCCCGTTGGCGATATTTCGTCGTTTAAGCACTCGTTGAACTCGATTTCATAGCGCTAATGCAATACACAAACATTTAAGCGTCGAAACAACCAGAATATCTCGCAAATCGCGAAGATTTCGTCGATTTTGACGAAAAATAGCCGGCATTTCCTTCCCGTTGGAGATATTTCGTCGTTTAAGCACTCGTTGAACTCCATTTCACAGTGCTAATGCAATGCACAACCATTTAAGCGTCGAAACAACCAGAATATCTCGCAAATCGCGAAGATTTCGTTTATTTTGACGAGAAATAGCCGTCATTTCCTTCCCGTTGGAGATATTTTGACGTCTAAGCGCTCGTTGAACACCATTTCACAGTGCTAATGCAATGCACAACCATTTAAGCGTCGAAACAACCACAATATCTCGCAAATCGCGAAGATTTCGTCGATTTTGACGAAAAATAGCCGTCATTTCCTTCCCGTTGGAGATATTTCGACGTTTAAGCACTCGCTGAACTCCATTTCACAGTGCTAATGCAATGCACAACCATTTAAGCGTCGAAACAACCAGAATATCTCGCAAATCGCGAAGATTTAGTCGATTTTGACGAAAAATAGCCGTCATTTCCTTCCCGTTGGAGATATTTCGTCGTTTAAGCACTCGCTGAACTCCATTTCACAGTGCTAATGCAATGCACAACCATTTAAGCGTCGAAACAACCAGAATATCTCGCAAATCGCGAAGATTTCGTCGATTTTGACGAAAAATAACCGTCATTTCCTTCCCGTTGGAGATATTTCGACGTTTAAGCACTCGCTGAACTCCATTTCACAGTGCTAATGTAATGCAAAACCATTTAAGAGTCGAAACAACCAGAATATCTCGGAAATCGCGAAGATTTCGTCGAGTTTGACGAAAAATAGCCGTCATTTCCTTCCCGTTGGAGATATTTCGTCGTTTAAGCACTCGTTGAACTCCATTTCACAGTGCTAATGCAATGCACAACCATTTAAGCGTCGCAACAACCAGAATATATCGCAAATCGCGAAGATTTCGTTTATTTTGACGAAAAATAGCCGTCATTTCCTTCCCGTTGGAGATATTTTGACGTTTAAGCGCTCGTTGAACTCCATTTCACAGTGCTAATGCAATGCACAACCATTTAAGCGTCGAAACAACCAGAATATCTCGCAAATCGCGAAGATTACGTCGATTTTGACGAAAAGTAGCCGTCATTTCCTTCCCGTTGGAGATATTTTGACGTTTAAGCGCTCGTTGAACACCATTTCACAGCGCTAATGCAATGCACAACCATTTAAGCGTCGAAACAACCAGAATATGTCGCAAATCGCGAAGATTTCGTCGATTTTGACGAAAAATAGCCGTCATTTCCTTCCCGTTGGACATATTTCGACATTTAAGCACTCGTTGAACTCCTTTTCACAGTGCTAATGCTATGCACAACCATTTAAGCGTCGAAACAACCAGAATATCTCGCAAATCGCAAAGATTTCGTTTATTTTGACGAAAAATAGCCGTCATTTCCTTCCCGTTGGAGATATTTCGACGTTTAAGCGCTCGTTGAACTTCATTTCACAGTGCTAATGCAATGCACAACCATTTAAGCGTCGAAACAACCAGAATATCTCGCAAATCGCGAAGATTACGTCGATTTTGACGAAAAGTAGCCGTCATTTCCTTCCCGTTGGAGATATTTTGACGTTTAAGCGCTCGTTGAACTCCATTTCACAGTGCTAATGCAATGCACAACCATTTAAGCGTCGAAACAATCAAAATATCTCGGAAATCGCGAAGATTTCGTCGATTTTGACGAAAAATAGCCGTCATTTCCTTCCCGTTGGAGATATTTTGACGTTTAAGCGCTCGTTGAACACCATTTCACAGTGCTAATGCAATGCACAACCATTTAAGCGTCGAAACAACCAGAATATCTCGGAAATAGCGAAGATTTCGTCGAGTTTGACGAAAAATAGCCGTCATTTCCTTCCCGTTGGAGATATTTCGTCGTTTAAGCACTCGTTGAACTCCATTTCACAGTGCTAATGCAATGCACAACCATTTAAGCGTCGAAACAATCAGAATATCTCGCAAATCGCGAAGATTTCGTCGATTTTGACGAAAAATAGCCGTCATTTCCTTCCCGTTGGAGATATTTCGTCGTTTAAGCACTCGTTGAACTCCATTTCACAGTGCTAATGCAATGCACAACCATTTAAGCGTCGATACAACCAGAACATCTCGCAAATCGCGAAGATTTCGTGATTTTGACGAAAAATAGCCGTCATTTCCTTCCCGTTGGCGATATTTCGTCGTTTAAGCACTCGTTGAACTCGATTTCATAGCGCTAATGCAATACACAAACATTTAAGCGTCGAAACAACCAGAATATCTCGCAAATCGCGAAGATTTCGTCGATTTTGACGAAAAATAGCCGGCATTTCCTTCCCGTTGGAGATATTTCGTCGTTTAAGCACTCGTTGAACTCCATTTCACAGTGCTAATGCAATGCACAACCATTTAAGCGTCGAAACAACCAGAATATCTCGCAAATCGCGAAGATTTCGTTTATTTTGACGAGAAATAGCCGTCATTTCCTTCCCGTTGGAGATATTTTGACGTCTAAGCGCTCGTTGAACACCATTTCACAGTGCTAATGCAATGCACAACCATTTAAGCGTCGAAACAACCAGAATATCTCGCAAATCGCGAAGATTTAGTCGATTTTGACGAAAAATAGCCGTCATTTCCTTCCCGTTGGAGATATTTCGACGTTTAAGCGCTCGTTGACCTCGATTTCACAGCGCTAATGCAATGCACAACCATTTAAGCGTCGAAACAACCAGAATATCTCGCAAATCGCGAAGATTACGTCGATTTTGACGAAAAGTAGCCGTCATTTCCTTCCCGCTGGAGATATTTAGTCGTTTAAGCACTCGTTGAACTCCATTTCACAGTGCTAATGCAATGCACAACCATTTAAGCGTCGAAACAACCAGAATATCTCGCAAATCGCGAAGATTTCGTTTATTTTGACGAAAAATAGCCGTCATTTCCTTCCCGGTGGAGACATTTCGACGTTTAAGCGCTCGTTGAACTCCATTTCACAGTGCTAATGGAATGCACAACCATTTAAGCGTCGAAACAACCAGAATATCTCGCAAATCGCGAAGATTTCGTCGATTTTGAAGAAAAGTAGCCGTCATTTCCTTCCCGTTGGAGATATTTTGACGTTTAAGCGCTCGTTGAACACCATTTCACAGTGCTAATACAATGCACAACCATTTAAGCGTCGCAACAACCACAATATCTCGCATGTCGCGAAGATTTAGTCGATTTTGACGAAAAATAGCCGTCATTTCCTTCCCGTTGGAGATATTTAGTCGTTTAAGCACTCGTTGATCTCCATTTCACAGTGCTAATGCAATGCACAACCATTTAAGCGTCGAAACAACCAGAATATCTCGCAAATTGCGAAGATTTCGTCGATTTTGACGAAAAGTAGCCGTCATTTCCTTCCCGTTGGTGATATTTCGACGTTTAAGCACTCGTTGAACTCCATTTCCCAGTGCTAATTTAATGCACAACCATTTAAGCGTCGAAACAATCAAAATATCTCGCAAATCGCGAAGATTTCGTCGATTTTGACAAAAAAAACAGCCGTCATTTCTTCCCGTTGGAGATATTTCGTCGTTTAAGCACTCGTTGAACTCCATTTCACAGTGCTAATGCAATGCACAACCATTTAAGCGTCGAAACAATCAAAATATCTCGCAAATCGCGAAGATTTCGTCGATTTTGACGAAAAATAGCCGTCATTTCCTTCCCGTTGGAGATATTTCGTCGTTTAAGCACTCGTTGAACTCCATTTCACAGTGCTAATGCAATGCACAACCATTTAAGCGTCGAAACAACCAGAATATCTCGCAAATCGCGAGGATTTCGTCGATTTTGACGAAAAATAGCCGTCATTTCCTTCCCGTTGGAGATATTTCGTCGTTTAAGCACTCTTTGAACTCCATTTCACAGTGCTAATGCAATGCACAACCATTTAAGCGTCGAAACAACCAGAATATCTCGCAAATCGCGAAGACTTAGTCGATTTTGACGAAAAATAGCCGTCATTTCCTTCCCGTTGGGGACATTTCGTCGTTTAAGCACTCGCTGATCTCTATTTCACAGCGCTAATGCAATGCACAACCATTTAAGCGTCGAAACAACCAGAATATCTCGCAAATCGCGAAGATTTCGTTTATTTTGACGAAAAATAGTCGTCATTTCCTTCCCGTTGGAGATATTTCGACGTTTAAGCGCTCGTTGAACTCCATTTCAGAGTGCTAATGCAATGCACAACCATTTAAGCGTCGAAACAACCAGAATATCTCGCAAATCGCGAAGACTTAGTCAATTTTGACGAAAAATAGACGTCATTTCCTTCCCGTTGGAGATATTTCGACGTTTAAGCACTCGTTGTACTCCACTTCACAGTGCTAATGCAATGCACAACCATTTAAGCGTCGAAACAACCAGAATATCTCGCAAATCGCGAAGATTTCGTTTATTTTGACGAAAAATAGTCGTCATTTCCTTCCCGTTGGAGATATTTCGACGTTTAAGCGCTCGTTGAACTCCATTTCAGAGTGCTAATGCAATGCACAACCATTTAAGCGTCGAAACAACCAGATATCTCGCAAATCGCGAAGACTTAGTCAATTTTGACGAAAAATAGACGTCATTTCCTTCCCGTTGGAGATATTTCGACGTTTAAGCACTCGTTGTACTCCACTTCACAGTGCTAATGCAATGCACAACCATTTAAGCGCCGAAACAATCAAAATATCTCGCAAATCGCGAAGATTTCGTCGATTTTGACGAAAAATAGCCGTCATTTCCTTCCCGTTGGAGATATTTCGACGTTGAAGCACTCGTTGAAATCCATTTCACGGTGCTAATGCAATGGACAACCATTTAAGCGTCGAAACAAGAAAATTATCTCGCAAATCGCCAAGATTTCGTCGATTTTGACGAAAAATAGCCTTCATTTCCTTCCCGTTGGAGATATTTCGTCGTTTAAGCACGCGTTGAACTCCATTTCACAGTGCTAATGCAATGCACAACCATTTAAGCGTCGAAACAACCAGAATATCTCGCAAATCGCGAGGATTTCGTCGATTTTGACGAAAAATAGCCGTCATTTCCTTCCCGTTGGAGATATTTCGTCGTTTAAGCACTCGTTGAACTCCATTTCCCAGTGCTAATTTAATGCACAACCATTTAAGCGTCGAAACAATCAAAATATCTCGCAAATCGCGAAGATTTCGTCGATTTTGACAAAAAAACAGCCGTCATTTCTTCCCGTTGGAGATATTTCGTCGTTTAAGCACTCGTTGAACTCCATTTCACAGTGCTAATGCAATGCACAACCATTTAAGCGTCGAAACAATCAAAATATCTCGCAAATCGCGAAGATTTCGTTTATTTTGACGAAAAATAGCCGTCATGTCCTTCCCGTTGGAGATATTTCGTCGTTTAAGCACTCGTTGATCTCCATTTCACAGTGCTAATGCAATGCACAACCATTTAAGCGTCGAAACAACCAGAATATCTCGCAAATCGCGAAGATTTCGCCGATTTTGACGAAAACTAGCCGTCATTTCCTTCCCGTTGGAGACATTTCGTCGTTTAAGCACTCGCTGAACTCTATTTCACAGCGCTAATGCAATGTACAACCATTTAAGCGTCGAAACAACCAGAATATCTCGCAAATCGCGAAGATTTCGTTTATTTTGACGAAAAATAGCCGTCATTTCCTTCCCGTTGGAGATATTTCGACGTTTAAGCGCTCGTTGAACTCCATTTCACAGTGCGAATGCAATGCACAACCATTTAAGCGTCGAAACTTCCAGAATATCTCGCAAATCGCGAAGATTTCGTTTATTTTGATGAAAAATAGCCGTCATTTCCTTCCCGTTGGTGATATTTCGACGTTTAAGCACTCGTTGAACTCCATTTCCCAGTGCTAATTTAATGCACAACCATTTAAGCGTCGAAACAATCAAAATATCTCGCAAATCGCGAAGATTTCGTTTATTTTGAAGAAAAGTAGCCGTCATTTCCTTCCCGTTGGAGATATTTTGACGTTTAAGCGCTCGTTGAACACCATTTCACAGTGCTAATGCAATGCACAACCATTTAAGCGTCGCAACAACCACAATATCTCGCATGTCGCGAAGATTTAGTCGATTTTGACGAAAAATAGCCGTCATTTCCTTCCCGTTGGAGATATTTAGTCGTTTAAGCACTCGTTGAACTCCATTTCACAGTGCGAATGCAATGCACAACCATTTAAGCGTCGAAACTTCCAGAATATCTCGCAAATCGCGAAGATTTCGTTTATTTTGACGAAAAATAGCCGTCATGTCCTTCCCGTTGGAGATATTTCGACGTTCAAGCGCTCGTTGATCTCCATTTCACAGTGCTAATGCAATGCACAACCATTTAAGCGTCGAAACAACCAGAATATCTCGCAAATTGCGAAGATTTCGTCGATTTTGACGAAAAGTAGCCGTCATTTCCTTCCCGTTGGTGATATTTCGACGTTTAAGCACTCGTTGAACTCCATTTCCCAGTGCTAATTTAATGCACAACCATTTAAGCGTCGAAACAATCAAAATATCTCGCAAATCGCGAAGATTTCGTCGATTTTGACAAAAAAAACAGCCGTCATTTCTTCCCGTTGGAGATATTTCGTCGTTTAAGCACTCGTTGAACTCCATTTCACAGTGCTAATGCAATGCACAACCATTTAAGCGTCGAAACAATCAAAATATCTCGCAAATCGCGAAGATTTCGTCGATTTTGACGAAAAATAGCCGTCATTTCCTTGCCGTTGGAGATATTTCGTCGTTTAAGCACTCGTTGAACTCCATTTCACAGTGCTAATGCAATGCACAACCATTTAAGCGTCGAAACAACCAGAATATCTCGCAAATCGCGAGGATTTCGTCGATTTTGACGAAAAATAGCCGTCATTTCCTTCCCGTTGGAGATATTTCGTCGTTTAAGCACTCTTTGAACTCCATTTCACAGTGCTAATGCAATGCACAACCATTTAAGCGTCGAAACAACCAGAATATCTCGCAAATCGCGAAGACTTAGTCGATTTTGACGAAAAATAGCCGTCATTTCCTTCCCGTTGGGGACACTTCGTCGTTTAAGCACTCGCTGATCTCTATTTCACAGCGCTAATGCAATGCACAACCATTTAAGCGTCGAAACAACCAGAATATCTCGCAAATCGCGAAGATTTCGTTTATTTTGACGAAAAATAGCCGTCATTTCCTTCCCGTTGGAGATATTTCGACGTTTAAGCGCTCGTTGAACTCCATTTCAGAGTGCTAATGCAATGCACAACCATTTAAGCGTCGAAACAACCAGAATATCTCGCAAATCGCGAAGACTTAGTCAATTTTGACGAAAAATAGCCGTCATTTCCTTCCCGTTGGAGATATTTCGACGTTTAAGCACTCGTTGTACTCCACTTCACAGTGCTAATGCAATGCACAACCATTTAAGCGCCGAAACAATCAAAATATCTCGCAAATCGCGAAGATTTCGTCGCGTCGATTTTGACGAAAAATAGCCGTCATTTCCTTCCCGTTGGAGATATTTCGACGTTGAAGCACTCGTTGAAATCCATTTCACGGTGCTAATGCAATGGACAACCATTTAAGCGTCGAAACAAGAAAATTATCTCGCAAATCGCCAAGATTTCGTCGATTTTGACGAAAAATAGCCTTCATTTCCTTCCCGTTGGAGATATTTCGTCGTTTAAGCACGCGTTGAACTCCATTTCACAGTGCTAATGCAATGCACAACCATTTAAGCGTCGAAACAATCAAAATATCTCGCAAATCGCGAAGATTTCGTCGATTTTGACGAAAAATAGCCGTCATTTCCTTCCCGTTGGAGATATTTCGTCGTTTAAGCACTCGTTGAACTCCATTTCACAGTGCTAATGCAATGCACAACCATTTAAGCGTCGAAACAACCAGAATATCTCGCAAATCGCGAAGATTTCGCCGATTTTGACGAAAACTAGCCGTCATTTCCTTCCCGTTGGAGACATTTCGTCGTTTAAGCACTCGCTGAACTCTATTTCACAGCGCTAATGCAATGCACAACCATTTAAGCGTCGAAACAACCAGAATATCTCGCAAATCGCGAAGATTTCGTTTATTTTGACGAAAAATAGCCGTCATTTCCTTCCCGTTGGAGATATTTCGACGTTTAAGCGCTCGTTGAACTCCATTTCACAGTGCGAATGCAATGCACAACCATTTAAGCGTCGAAACTTCCAGAATATCTCGCAAATCGCGAAGATTTCGTTTATTTTGACGAAAAATAGCCGTCATGTCCTTCCCGTTGGAGATATTTCGACGTTCAAGCGCTCGTTGATCTCCATTTCACAGTGCTAATGCAATGCACAACCATTTAAGCGTCGAAGCAACCAGAATATCTCGCAAATTGCGAAGATTTCGTCGATTTTGACGAAAAGTAGCCGTCATTTCCTTCCCGTTGGTGATATTTCGACGTTTAAGCACTCGTTGAACTCCATTTCCCAGTGCTAATTTAATGCACAACCATTTAAGCGTCGAAACAATCAAATATCTCGCAAATCGCGAAGATTTCGTCGATTTTGACAAAAAAACAGCCGTCATTTCTTCCCGTTGGAGATAATTTCGTCGTTTAAGCACTCGTTGAACTCCATTTCACAGTGCTAATGCAATGCACAACCATTTAAGCGTGGAAACAATCAAAATATCTCGCAAATCGCGAAGATTTCGTTTATTTTGACGAAAAATAGCCGTCATGTCCTTCCCGTTGGAGATATTTCGACGTTCAAGCGCTCGTTGATCTCCATTTCACAGTGCTAATGCAATGCACAACCATTTAAGCGTCGAAACAACCAGAATATCTCGCAAATTGCGAAGATTTCGTCGATTTTGACGAAAAGTAGCCGTCATTTCCTTCCCGTTGGTGATATTTCGACGTTTAAGCACTCGTTGAACTCCATTTCCCAGTGCTAATTTAATGCACAACCATTTAAGCGTCGAAACAATCAAAATATCTCGCAAATCGCGAAGATTTCGTCGATTTTGACGAAAAATAGCCGTCATTTCCTTCCCGTTGGAGATATTTTGACGTTTAAGCGCTCGTTGAACACCATTTCACAGTGCTAATGTAATGCACAACCATTTAAGCGTCGAAACAACCAGAATATCTCGCAAATCGCGAAGATTTCGTTTATTTTGAACGAAAAAATAGCCGTTATGTCCTTCCCGTTGGAGATATTT
>NW_027468992.1:0-44291 GCF_051014615.1 Bombus vancouverensis nearcticus
GAAAAATAAGCCGTCATTTCCTTCCCGTTGGAGATATTTCGACGTTTAAGCGCTTCGTTTGAACTCCATTTCACAGTGCTAATGCAATGCACAACCATTTAAGCGTCGGAACAAGCAAAATATCCCGCAAATCGCGATGATTTCGTTTATTTTGACGAAAAATAGCCGTCATTTCCTTCCCGTTGGAGATATTTCGACGTTTAAGCGCTCGTTGAACCCCATTTCACAGTGCTAACGCAACGCACAACCATTTAAGCGTCGAAACAAGCAAAATATCTCGCAAATCGCGAAGATTTCGTTTATTTTGACGAAAAAGAGCAGTCATTTCCTTCCCGTAGGAGACATTTCGACGTTTAAGCGCTCGTTGAACTCCATTTCACAGTGCTAATGCAATGCACAACCATTTAAGCGTCGAAACAAGCAAAATATCTCACAGATCGCGAAGATTTCGATCATTTTGACGAAAAGTAGCCGTCATTTCCTTCCCGTTGGAGATATTTCGACGTTTAAGCGCTCGTTCAAATCCATTTCACAGTGCTAATGCAATGCACTACGGTTTAAGCGTCGAAACAAGCAAGATATCTCGCACATCGCGAAGATTTCGTTTATTCTGACGAAAAATAGCCGTCACTTCCTTCCCGTTGGAGATATTTCGTCGTTTAAGCGCTCGTTGAACTCCATTTCACAGTGCTAATGCAATGCACAACAATTTAAGCGTCGAAACAGGCAAAATATCTCGCAAATCGCGAAGATTTCGTTTACTTTGACGAAAAATAGCAGTCATTTCCTTCCCGTTGGAGATATTTCGACGTTTAAGCGCTCGTTGATCTCCATTTCACCGTGCTAACGCAACGCACAACCATTTAAGCGTCGAAACAAGCAAAATATCTCACATATCGCGAAGATTTCGATCATTTTGACGAAAAGTAGCCGTCATTTCCTTCCCGTTGGAGATATTTCGACGTTTAAGCGCTCGTTCAAATCCATTTCACAGTGCTAATGCAATGCACAACCATTTAAGCGTCGAAACAAGCAAAATATCTCGCAAATCGCGAAGACATCGTTTATTTTGACGAAAAATAGCCGTCATTTCCTTCCCGTTGGAGATATTTCGACGTTTAAGCGCCCGTTGAACTCCATTTCACAGTGCTAATGCAATGCACAACCATTTAAGCGTCGAAACAGGCAAAATATCTCGCAAATCGCGAAGATTTCGTTTATTATGACGAAAAATAGCCGTCATTTCCTTCCCGTTGGAGATATTTCGACGTTTAAGCGCTCGTTGAACTCCTTTTCGCAGTGCTAATGCAATGCACAAACATTTAAGCGTCGAAACAAGCAAAATATCTCGCAAATCGCGAAGATTTCGTTTATTTTGACGAAAAAGAGCAGTCATTTCCTTCCCGTAGGGACATTTCGACGTTTAAGCGCTCGTTGAACTCCATTTCACAGTGCTAATGCAATGCACAACAGTTTAAGCGTCGAAACAAGCAAAATATCTCGCAAATCGCGAAGATTTCGTTTATTTTGACGAAAAATAGCCGTCATTTCCTTCCCGTTGGAGATATTTCGACGTTTAAGCGCTCGTTGAACTCCATTTCACAGTGCTAATGCAATGCACAACCATTTAAGCGTCGGAACAAGCAAAATATCCCGCAAATCGCGATGATTTCGTTTATTTTGACGAAAAATAGCCGTCATTTCCTTCCCTTTGGAGATATTTCGACGTTTAAGCGCTCGTTGAACCCCATTTCACAGTGCTAACGCAACGCACAACCATTTAAGCGTCGAAACAAGCAAAATATCTCACAAATCGCGAAGATTTCGATCATTTTGACGAAAAATGGCCGTCATTTCCTTCCCGTTGGAGATATTTGGACGTTTAAGCGCTCGTTGAACTCCATTTCACAGTGCTAATGCAATGCACAACAATTTAAGCGTCGAAACAGGCAAAATATCTCGCAAATCGCGAAGATTTCGTTTATTTTGACGAAAAATAGCAGTCATTTCCTTCCCGTTGGAGATATTTCGACGTTTAAGCGCTCGTTGAACTCCATTTCACAGTGCTAACGCAACGCACAACCATTTAAGCGTCGAAACAAGCAAAATATCTCACAGATCGCGAAGATTTCGATCATTTTGACGAAAAGTAGCCGTCATTTCCTTCCCGTTGGAGATATTTCGACGTTTAAGCGCTCGTTGAACTCCATTTCACAGTGCTAATGCAATGCACAACCATTTAAGCGTCGAAACGAGCAAAATATCTCGCAAATCGCGAAGATTTCGTTTATTTTGACGAAAAAGAGCCGTCATTTCCTTCCCGTTGGAGATATTTCGACGTTTAAGCGCTCGTTCAAATCCATTTCACAGTGCTAATGCAATGCACAACCATTTAAGCGTCGAAACAAGCAAAATATCTCGCAATCGCGAAGATATCGTTTATTTTGACGAAAAATAGCCGTCATTTCCTTCCCGTTGGAGATATTTCGACGTTTAAGCGCTCGTTGAACTCCATTTCACAGTGCTAATGCAATGCACAACCATTTAAGCGTCGAAACAGGCAAAATATCTCGCAAATCGCGAAGATTTCGTTTATTTTGACGAAAAATAGCCGTCATTTCCTTCCCGTTGGAGATATTTCGACGTTTAAGCGCTCGTTGAACTCCTTTTCGCAGTGCTAATGCAAGCACAAACATTTAAGCGTCGAAACAAGCAAAATATCTCGCAAATCGCGAAGATTTCGTTTATTTTGACGAGAAATAGCCGTCATTTCCTTCCCGTTGGAGATATTTCGACGTATAAGCGCTCGTTGAACTCCATTTCACAGTGCTAATGCAATGCACAACCATTTAAGCATCGAAATAAGCAAAATATCTCGCAAATCGCGAAGATTTCGTTTATTTTGACGAAAAAGAGCCGTCATTTCCTTCCCGTTGGAGATATTTCGACGTTTAAGCGCTCGTTGAACTCCATTTCAGATTGCTACTGCAATGCACAACCATTTAAGCGTCGAAACAAGCAAAATATCTCGCAAATCGCGAAGATTTCGTTAATTTGACGAAAAATAGCCGTCACTTCCTTCCCGTTGGAGATATTTCGACGTTTAAGCGCTCGTTGAACTCCATTTCACAGTGCTAATGCATTGCACAACCATTTACGCGTCGAAACAAGCAAAATATCTCGCAAATCGCGATGATTTCGTTTATTTTGACGAAAAATAGCCGTCATTTCCTTCCCGTTGGAGATATTTCGACGTTTAAGCGCTCGTTGAACTCATTTCACAGTGCTAACGCAACGCACAACCATTTAAGCGTCGAAACAAGCAAAATATCTCACAAATCGCGAAGATTTCGATCATTTTGACGAAAAATAGCCGTCATTCCTTCCCGTTGGAGATATTTCGACGTTTAAGCGCTCGTTGAACTCCATTTCACAGTGCTAATGCAATGCACAAACATTTAAGCGTCGAAACAAGCAAAATATCTCGCAAATCGCGATGATTTCGTTTATTTTGACGAAAAATAGCCGTCATTTCCTTCCCGTTGGAGATATTTCGACGTTTAAGCGCTCGTTGAACTCCATTTCACAGTGCTAATGCAATGCACAACCATTTAAGGGTCGAAACAGGCAAAATATCTCGCAAATCGCGAAGATTTCGTTTATTTTGAAGAAAAATAGCCGTCATTTCCTTCCCGTTGGAGATATTTCGACGTTTAAGCGCTCGTTGAACTCCATTTCACAGTGCTAATGCAATGCACAAACATTTAAGCTTCGAAACAAGCAAAATATCGCGCAAATCGCGATGATTTCGTTTATTTTGACGAAAAATAGCCGTCATTTCCTTCCCGTTGGAGATATTTCGACGTTTAAGCGCTCGTTGAACTCCATTTCACAGTGCTAACGCAACGCACAACCATTTAAGCGTCGAAACAAGCCAAAATCTCTCACAAATCGCTAAGATTTCGATCATTTTGACGAAAAATAGCCGTCATTTCCTTACCGTTGGAGATATTTGGACGTTTAGGCGCTCGTTGAACTCCATTTCACAGTGCTAATGCAATGCACAACAATTTAAGCGTCGAAACAGGCAAAATATCTCGCAAATCGCGAAGATTTCGTTTATTTTGACGAAAAATAGCAGTCATTTCCTTTCCGTTGGAGATATTTCGACGTTTAAGCGCTCGTTGAACTCCATTTCACAGTGCTAACGCAACGCACAACCACTTAAGCGTCGAAACAAGCAAAATATCTCACAAATCGCGAAGATTTCGTTTATTTTTGACGAAAAAGAGCCGCCATTTCCTTCCCGTTGGAGACATTTCGACGTTTAAGCGCTCGTTGAACTCCATTTCACAGTGCTAACGCAACGCACAACCATTTAAGGGTCGAAACAAGCAAAATATCTCACAGATCGCGAAGATTTCGATCATTTTGACGAAAAATAGCCGTCATTTCCTACCCGTTGGAGATACTTCGACGTTGAAGCGCTCGTTGAACTCCATTTCACAGTGCTAATGCAATGCACAATCATTTAAGCGTTGAAACGAGCAAAATATCTCGCAAATCGCGAAGATTTCGTTTATTTTGACGAAAAAGAGCCGTCATTTCCTTCCCGTTGGAGATATTTCGACGTTTAAGCGCTCGTTCAAATCCATTTCACAGTGCTAATGCAATGCACAAGCATTTAAGTGTCGAAACAAGCAAAATATCTCGCAAATCGCGAAGATATCGTTTATTTTGACGAAAAATAGCCGTCATTTCCTTCCCGTTGGAGATATTTCGACGTTTAAGCGCTCGTTGAACTCCATTTCACAGTGCTAATGCAATGCACAAACATTTAAGCGTCGAAACAAGCAAAAATATCTCGCAAATCGCGAAGATTTCGTTTATTTGACGAAAAAGAGCCGTCATTTCCTTCCCGTTGGAGATATTTAGACGTTTAAGCGCTCGTTGAACTCCATTTCACAGTGCTAATGCAATGCACAACAATTTAAGCGTCGAAACAGGCAAAATATCTCGCAAATCGCGAAGATTTCGTTTATTTTGACGAAAAATAGCAGTCATTTCCTTCCCGTTGGAGATATTTCGACGTTTAAGCGCTCGTTGATCTCCATTTCACCGTGCTAACGCAACGCACAACCATTTAAGCGTCGAAACAAGCAAAATATCTCACAGATCGCGAAGATTTCGATCATTTTGACGAAAAGTAGCCGTCATTTCCTTCCCGTTGGAGATATTTCGACGTTTAAGCGCTCGTTCAAATCCATTTCGCAGTGCTAATGCAATGCACAACCATTTAAGCGTCGAAACAGGCAAAATATCTCGCAAATCGCGAAGATTTCGTTTATTTTGACAAAAAATAGCCGTCATTTCCTTCCCGTTGGAGATATTTCGACGTTTAAGCGCTCGTTGAACTCCTTTTCGCAGTGCTAATGCAATGCACAAACATTTAAGCGTCGAAACAAGCAAAATATCTCGCAAATCGCGAAGATTTCGTTTATTTTGAAGAGAAATAGCCGTCATTTCCTTCCCGTTGGAGATATTTCGACGTATAAGCGCTCGTTGAACTCCATTTCACAGTGCTAATGCAATGCACAACCATTTAAGCGTCGAAATAAGCAAAATATCTCGCAAATCGCGAAGATTTCGTTTATTTTGACGAAAAAGAGCCGTCATTTCCTTCCCGTTGGAGATATTTCGATGTTTAAGCGCTCGTTGAACTCCATTTCAGATTGCTACTGCAATGCACAACCATTTACGCGTCGAAACAAGCAAAATATCTCGCAAATCGCGATGATTTCGTTTATTTTGACGAAAAATAGCCGTCATTTCCTTCCCGTTGGAGATATTTCGACGTTTAAGCGCTCGTTGAACTCCATTTCACAGTGCTAACGCAACGCACAACCATTTAAGCGTCGAAACAAGCAAAATATCTCACAAATCGCGAAGATTTCGATCATTTTGACGAAAAATAGCCGTCATTTCCTTACCGTTGGAGATATTTGGACGTTTAAGCGCTCGTTGAACTCCATTTCACAGTGCTAATGCAATGCACAACAATTTAAGCGTCGAAACAGGCAAAATATCTCGCAAATCGCGAAGATTTCGTTTATTTTGACGAAAAATAGCAGTCATATCCTTTCCGTTGGAGATATTTGGACGTTTAAGCGCTCGTTGAACTCCATTTCACAGTGCTAACGCAACGCACAACCATTTAAGCGTCGAAACAAGCAAAATATCTCACAGATCGCGAAGATTTCGATCATTTTGACGAAAAATAGCCGTCATTTCCTACCCGTTGGAGATATTTCGACGTTTAAGCGCTCGTTGAACTCCATTTCACAGTGCTAATGCAATGCACAATCATTTAAGCGTTGAAACGAGCAAAATATCTCGCAAATCGCGAAGATTTCGTTTATTTTGACGAAAAAGAGCCGTCATTTCCTTCCCGTTGGAGATATTTCGACGTTTATGCGCTCGTTCAAATCCATTTCACAGTGCTAATGCAATGCACAACCATTTAAGCGTCGAAACAAGCAAAATATCTCGCAAATCGCGAAGATATCGTTTATTTTGACGAAAAATAGCCGTCATTTCCTTCCCGTTGGTGATATTTCGACGTTTAAGCGCTCGTTGAACTCCATTTCACAGTGCTAATGCAATGCACAACCATTTAAGCGTCGAAACAGGCAAAATATCTCGCAAATCGCGAAGATTACGTTTATTTTGACGAAAAATAGCCGTCATTTCCTTCCCGTTGGAGATATTTCGACGTTTAAGCGCTCGTTGAACTCCTTTTCGCAGTGCTAATGCAATGCACAAACATTTAAGCGTAGAAACAAGCAAAATATCTCGCAAATCGCGAAGATTTCGTTTATTTTGAAGAAAAATAGCCGTCGTTTCCTTCCCGTTGGAGATATTTCGACGTATAAGCGCTCGTTGAACTCCATTTCACAGTGCTAATGCAATGCACAACCATTTAAGCGTCGAAACAAGCAAAATATCTCGCAAATCGCGAAGATTTCGTTTATTTTGACGAAAAAGAGCCGTCATTTCCTTCCCGTTGGAGACATTTCGACGTTTAAGCGCTCGCTGAACTCCATTTCACAGTGCTAATGCAATGCACAACAATTTAAGCGTCGAAACAAGCAAAATATCTCGCAAATCGCGAAGATTTCGTTTATTTTGACGAAAAAGTGCCGTCATTTCCTTCCCGTTCGAGATATTTCGACGTTTAAGCGCACGTTGAACTCCACTTCACAGTGCTAACGCAGCGCACAAACATTTAAGCGTCGAAACAAGCAAAATATCTCACAGATCGCGAAGATTTCGATCATTTTGACGAAAAATAGCCGTCATTTCCTTCCCGTTGGAGATATTTCGACGTTTAAGCGCTCGTTGAACTCCATTTCAGAGTGCTACTGCAATGCACAACCATTTAAGCGTCGAAACACAGAAAATATCTCGCAAATCTTGAAGATTTCGTTTATTTGGACGAAAAATAGCCGTCATTTCCTTCCGGTTGGAGATAAGTCGACGTTTAAGCGCTCGTTGAACTCCATTTCACAGTGCTAATGCAATGCACAACCATTTAAGCGTCGAAACAAGGAAAATATCTCGCAAATCGCGAAGATTTCGTTTATTTGGACGAAAAATAGCCGTCATTTCCTTCCGGTTGGAGATATTTCGACGTTTAAGCGCTCGTTGAACTCCATTTCACAGTGCTAATGCAATGCACAACCATTTAAGCGTCGAAACGAGCAAAATATCTCGCAAATCGCGAAGATTTCGTTTATTTTGTCGAAAAAGAGCCGTCATTTCCTTCCCGTTGGAGATATTTCGACGTTTAAGCGCTCGTTCAAATCCATTTCACAGTGCTAATGCAATGCACAACCATTTAAGCCTCGAAACAAGCAAAATATCTCGCAAATCGCGAAGATTTCGTTTATTTTGACGAAAAATAGCCGTCATTTCCTTCCCGTTGGAGATATTTCGACGTTTAAGCGCTCGTTGAACTCCATTTCACAGTGCTAATGCAATGCACAACCATTTAAGCGTCGAAACGAGCAAAATATCTCGCAAATCGCGAAGATTTCGTTTATTTTGACGAAAAATAGCCGTCATTTCCTTCCCGTTGGAGATATTTCGACGTATAAGCGCTCGTTGAACTCCATTTCACAGTGCTAATGCAATGCACAACCATTTAAGCGTCGAAACAAGCAAAATATCTCGCAAATCGCGAAGATTTCGTTTATTTTGACGAAAAAGAGCCGTCATTTCCTTCCCGTTGGAGATATTTAGAAGTTTAAGCGCTCGTTGAACTCCATTTCACAGTGCTAATGCAATGCACAACAATTTAAGCGTCGAAACAAGGAAAATATCTCACAGATCGCGAAGATTTCGATCATTTTGACGAAAAATAGCCGTCATTTCCTTCCCGTTGGAGATATTTCGACGTTTAAGCGCTCGTTGAACTCCATTTCAGAGTGCTACTGCAATGCACAACCATTTAAGCGTCGAAACAAGGAAAATATCTCGCAAATCGCGAAGACTTCGTTTATTTGGACGAAAAATAGCCGTCATTTCCTTCCGGTTGGAGATATTTCGACGTTTAAGCGCTCGTTGAACTCCATTTCACAGTGCTAATGCAATGCACAACCATTTAAGCGTCGAAACAAGCAAAATATCTCGCAAATCGCGAAGATTTCGTTTATTTTGACGAAAAAGAGCCGTCATTTCCTTCCCGTTGGAGATATTTAGAAGTTTAAGCGCTCGCTGAACTCCATTTCACAGTGCTAATGCAATGCACAACCATTTAAGCGTCGAAACGAGCAAAATATCTCGCAAATCGCGAAGATTTCGTTTATTTTGACGAAAAAGAGCCGTCATTTCCTTCCCGTTGGAGATATTTCTACGTTTAAGCGCTCGTTCAAATCCATTTCACAGTGCTAATGCAATGCACAACCATTTAAGCGTCGAAAACAAGCAAAATATCTCGCAAATCGCGAAGATATCGTTTATTTTGACGAAAAATAGCCGTCATTTCCTTCCCGTTGGAGATTTTTCGACGTTTAAGCGCTCGTTGAACTCCATTTCACAGTGCTAATGCAATGCACAACCATTTAAGCGTCGAAACAGGCAAAATATCTCGCAAATCGCGAAGATTTCGTTTATTTTGACGAAAAATAGCCGTCATTTCCTTCCCGTTGGAGATATTTCGACGTTTAAGCGCTCGTTGAACTCCTTTTCGCAGTGCTAATGCAATGCACAATCATTTAAGCGTTGAAACGAGCAAAATATCTCGCAAATCGCGAAGATTTCGTTTATTTTGACGAAAAAGAGCCGTCATTTCCTTCCCGTTGGAGATATTTCGACGTTTATGCGCTCGTTCAAATCCATTTCACAGTGCTAATGCAATGCACAACCATTTAAGCGTCGAAACAAGCAAAATATCTCGCAAATCGCGAAGATTTCGTTTATTTTGACGAAAAATAGCCGTCATTTCCTTCCCGTTGGAGATATTTCGACGTTTAAGCGCTCGTTGAACTCCATTTCACAGTGCTAATGCAATGCACAACCATTTAAGCGTCGAAACGAGCAAAATATCTCGCAAATCGCGAAGATTTCGTTTATTTTGACGAAAAATAGCCGTCATTTCCTTCCCGTTGGAGATATTTCGACGTATAAGCGCTCGTTGAACTCCATTTCACAGTGCTAATGCAATGCACAACCATTTAAGCGTCGAAACAAGCAAAATATCTCGCAAATCGCGAAGATTTCGTTTATTTTGACGAAAAAGAGCCGTCATTTCCTTCCCGTTGGAGATATTTAGACGTTTAAGCGCTCGTTGAACTCCATTTCACAGTGCTAATGCAATGCACAACAATTTAAGCGTCGAAACAAGGAAAATATCTCACAGATCGCGAAGATTTCGATCATTTTGACGAAAAATAGCCGTCATTTCCTTCCCGTTGGAGATATTTCGACGTTTAAGCGCTCGTTGAACTCCATTTCAGAGTGCTACTGCAATGCACAACCATTTAAGCGTCGAAACAAGGAAAATATCTCGCAAATCGCGAAGACTTCGTTTATTTGGACGAAAAATAGCCGTCATTTCCTTCCGGTTGGAGATATTTCGACGTTTAAGCGCTCGTTGAACTCCATTTCACAGTGCTAATGCAATGCACAACCATTTAAGCGTCGAAACAAGCAAAATATCTCGCAAATCGCGAAGATTTCGTTTATTTTGACGAAAAATAGCCGTCATTTCCTTCCCGTTGAAGATATTTCGACGTATAACCGCTCGTTGAACTCCATTTCACAGTGCTAATGCAATGCACAACCATTTAAGCGTCGAAACAGGCAAAATATCTCGCAAATCGCGAAGATTTCGTTTATTTTGACGAAAAATAGCCGTCATTTCCTTCCCGTTGGAGATATTTCGACGTTTAAGCGCGCGTTGAACTCCATTTCACAGTGCTAACGCAACACACAACCATTTAAGCGTCGAAACAAGCAAAATATCTCACAGATCGCGAAGATTTCGATCATTTTGACGAAAAATAGCCGTCATTTCCTTCCCGCTGGAGATATTTCGACGTTTAAGCGCTCGTTGAACTCCATTTCAGAGTGCTACTGCAATGCACAACCATTTAAGCGTCGAAACAAGGAAAATATCGCGCAAATCGCGAAGATTTCGTTTATTTGGACGAAAAATAGCCGTCATTTCCTTCCGGTTGGAGATATTTCGACGTTTAAGCGCTCGTTGAACTCCATTTCACAGTGCTAATGCAATGCACAACCATTTAAGCGTCGAAGCGAGCAAAATATCTCGCAAATCGCGAAGATTTCGTTTATTTTGACGAAAAAGAGCCGTCATTTCCTTCCCGTTGGAGATATTTCGACGTTTAAGCGCTCGTTCAAATCCATTTCACAGTGCTAATGCAATGCACAACCATTTAAGCGTCGAAACAAGCAAAATATCTCGCAAATCGCGAAGATTTCGTTTATTTTGACGAAAAATAGCCGTCATTTCCTTCCCGTTGGAGATATTTCGACGTTTAAGCGCTCGCTGAACTCCATTTCACAGTGCTAATGCAATGCACAACCATTTAAGCGTCGAAACGAGCAAAATATCTCGCAAATCGCGAAGATTTCGTTTATTTTGACGAAAAAGAGCCGTCATTTCCTTCCCGTTGGAGATATTTCTACGTTTAAGCGCTCGTTCAAATCCATTTCACAGTGCTAATGCAATGCACAACCATTTAAGCGTCGAAACAAGCAAAATATCTCGCAAATCGCGAAGATATCGTTTATTTTGACGAAAAATAGCCGTCATTTCCTTCCCGTTGGAGATTTTTCGACGTTTAAGCGCTCGTTGAAATCCATTTCACAGTGCTAATGCAATGCACAACCATTTAAGCGTCGAAACAGGCAAAATATCTCGCAAATCGCGAAGATTTCGTTTATTTTGACGAAAAATAGCCGTCATTTCCTTCCCGTTGGAGATATTTCGACGTTTAAGCGCTCGTTGAACTCCTTTTCGCAGTGCTAATGCAATGCACAAACATTTAAGCGTCGAAACAGGCAAAATATCTCGCAAATCGCGAAGATTTCGTTTATTTTGACGAAAAATAGCAGTCATTTCCTTTCCGTTGGAGATATTTCGACGTTTAAGCGCTCGTTGAACTCCATTTCACAGTGCTAACGCAACGCACAACCATTTAAGCGTCGAAACAAGCAAAATATCTCACAGATCGCGAAGATTTCGATCATTTTGACGAAAAATAGCCGTCATTTCCTACCCGTTGGAGATATTTCGACGTTTAAGCGCTCGTTGAACTCCATTTCACAGTGCTAATGCAATGCACAATCATTTAAGCGTTGAAACGAGCAAAATATCTCGCAAATCGCGAAGATTTCGTTTATTTTGACGAAAAAGAGCCGTCATTTCCTTCCCGTTGGAGATATTTCGACGTTTATGCGCTCGTTCAAATCCATTTCACAGTGCTAATGCAATGCACAACCATTTAAGCGTCGAAACAAGCAAAATATCTCGCAAATCGCGAAGATATCGTTTATTTTGACGAAAAATAGCCGTCATTTCCTTCCCGTTGGTGATATTTCGACGTTTAAGCGCTCGTTGAACTCCATTTCACAGTGCTAATGCAATGCACAACCATTTAAGCGTCGAAACAGGCAAAATATCTCGCAAATCGCGAAGATTACGTTTATTTTGACGAAAAATAGCCGTCATTTCCTTCCCGTTGGAGATATTTCGACGTTTAAGCGCTCGTTGAACTCCTTTTCGCAGTGCTAATGCAATGCACAAACATTTAAGCGTAGAAACAAGCAAAATATCTCGCAAATCGCGAAGATTTCGTTTATTTTGAAGAAAAATAGCCGTCGTTTCCTTCCCGTTGGAGATATTTCGACGTATAAGCGCTCGTTGAACTCCATTTCACAGTGCTAATGCAATGCACAACCATTTAAGCGTCGAAACAAGCAAAATATCTCGCAAATCGCGAAGATTTCGTTTATTTTGACGAAAAAGAGCCGTCATTTCCTTCCCGTTGGAGACATTTCGACGTTTAAGCGCTCGCTGAACTCCATTTCACAGTGCTAATGCAATGCACAACAATTTAAGCGTCGAAACAAGCAAAATATCTCGCAAATCGCGAAGATTTCGTTTATTTTGACGAAAAAGTGCCGTCATTTCCTTCCCGTTGGAGATATTTCGACGTTTAAGCGCTCGTTGAACTCCACTTCACAGTGCTAACGCAGCGCACAAACATTTAAGCGTCGAAACAAGCAAAATATCTCACAGATCGCGAAGATTTCGATCATTTTGACGAAAAATAGCCGTCATTTCCTTCCCGTTGGAGATATTTCGACGTTTAAGCGCTCGTTGAACTCCATTTCAGAGTGCTACTGCAATGCACAACCATTTAAGCGTCGAAACACAGAAAATATCTCGCAAATCTTGAAGATTTCGTTTATTTGGACGAAAAATAGCCGTCATTTCCTTCCCGTTGGAGATAAGTCGACGTTTAAGCGCTCGTTGAACTCCATTTCACAGTGCTAATGCAATGCACAACCATTTAAGCGTCGAAACAAGCAAAATATCTCGCAAATCGCGAAGATTTCGTTTATTTTGACGAAAAATAGCCGTCATTCCCTTCCCGTTGGAGATATTTCGATGTATAAGCGCTCGTTGAACTCCATTTCACAGTGCTAATGCAATGCACAACCATTTAAGCGTCGAAACAAGCAAAATATCTCGCAAATCGCGAAGATTTCGTTTATTTTGACGAAAAAGAGCCGTCATTTCCTTCCCGTTGGAGACATTTCGACGTTTAAGCGCTCGTTGAACTCCATTTCACAGTGCTACTGCAATGCGCAACCATTTAAGCGTCGAAACAAGGAAAATATCTCGCAAATCGCGAAGATTTCGTTTATTTGGACGAAAAATAGCCGTCATTTCCTTCCGGTTGGAGATATTTCGACGTTTAAGCGCTCGTTGAACTCCATTTCAGAGTGCTACTGCAATGCACAACCATTTAAGCGTCGAAACACAGAAAATATCTCGCAAATCTTGAAGATTTCGTTTATTTTGACGAAAAATAGCCGTCATTTCCTTCCCGTTGGAGATATTTCGACGTTTAAGCGCTCGTTGAACTCCTTTTCGCAGTGCTAATGCAATGCACAAACATTTAAGCGTCGAAACAGGCAAAATATCTCGCAAATCGCGAAGATTTCGTTTATTTTGACGAAAAATAGCAGTCATTTCCTTTCCGTTGGAGATATTTCGACGTTTAAGCGCTCGTTGAACTCCATTTCACAGTGCTAACGCAACGCACAACCATTTAAGCGTCGAAACAAGCAAAATATCTCACAGATCGCGAAGATTTCGATCATTTTGACGAAAAATAGCCGTCATTTCCTACCCGTTGGAGATATTTCGACGTTTAAGCGCTCGTTGAACTCCATTTCACAGTGCTAATGCAATGCACAATCATTTAAGCGTTGAAACGAGCAAAATATCTCGCAAATCGCGAAGATTTCGTTTATTTTGACGAAAAAGAGCCGTCATTTCCTTCCCGTTGGAGATATTTCGACGTTTATGCGCTCGTTCAAATCCATTTCACAGTGCTAATGCAATGCACAACCATTTAAGCGTCGAAACAAGCAAAATATCTCGCAAATCGCGAAGATATCGTTTATTTTGACGAAAAATAGCCGTCATTTCCTTCCCGTTGGTGATATTTCGACGTTTAAGCGCTCGTTGAACTCCATTTCACAGTGCTAATGCAATGCACAACCATTTAAGCGTCGAAACAGGCAAAATATCTCGCAAATCGCGAAGATTACGTTTATTTTGACGAAAAATAGCCGTCATTTCCTTCCCGTTGGAGATATTTCGACGTTTAAGCGCTCGTTGAACTCCTTTTCGCAGTGCTAATGCAATGCACAAACATTTAAGCGTAGAAACAAGCAAAATATCTCGCAAATCGCGAAGATTTCGTTTATTTTGAAGAAAAATAGCCGTCGTTTCCTTCCCGTTGGAGATATTTCGACGTATAAGCGCTCGTTGAACTCCATTTCACAGTGCTAATGCAATGCACAACCATTTAAGCGTCGAAACAAGCAAAATATCTCGCAAATCGCGAAGATTTCGTTTATTTTGACGAAAAAGAGCCGTCATTTCCTTCCCGTTGGAGACATTTCGACGTTTAAGCGCTCGCTGAACTCCATTTCACAGTGCTAATGCAATGCACAACAATTTAAGCGTCGAAACAAGCAAAATATCTCGCAAATCGCGAAGATTTCGTTTATTTTGACGAAAAAGTGCCGTCATTTCCTTCCCGTTGGAGATATTTCGACGTTTAAGCGCTCGTTGAACTCCACTTCACAGTGCTAACGCAGCGCACAAACATTTAAGCGTCGAAACAAGCAAAATATCTCACAGATCGCGAAGATTTCGATCATTTTGACGAAAAATAGCCGTCATTTCCTTCCCGTTGGAGATATTTCGACGTTTAAGCGCTCGTTGAACTCCATTTCAGAGTGCTACTGCAATGCACAACCATTTAAGCGTCGAAACACAGAAAATATCTCGCAAATCTTGAAGATTTCGTTTATTTGGACGAAAAATAGCCGTCATTTCCTTCCCGTTGGAGATAAGTCGACGTTTAAGCGCTCGTTGAACTCCATTTCACAGTGCTAATGCAATGCACAACCATTTAAGCGTCGAAACAAGCAAAATATCTCGCAAATCGCGAAGATTTCGTTTATTTTGACGAAAAATAGCCGTCATTCCCTTCCCGTTGGAGATATTTCGATGTATAAGCGCTCGTTGAACTCCATTTCACAGTGCTAATGCAATGCACAACCATTTAAGCGTCGAAACAAGCAAAATATCTCGCAAATCGCGAAGATTTCGTTTATTTTGACGAAAAAGAGCCGTCATTTCCTTCCCGTTGGAGACATTTCGACGTTTAAGCGCTCGTTGAACTCCATTTCACAGTGCTACTGCAATGCGCAACCATTTAAGCGTCGAAACAAGGAAAATATCTCGCAAATCGCGAAGATTTCGTTTATTTGGACGAAAAATAGCCGTCATTTCCTTCCGGTTGGAGATATTTCGACGTTTAAGCGCTCGTTGAACTCCATTTCACAGTGCTAATGCAATGCACAACCATTTAAGCGTCGAAACGAGCAAAATATCTCGCAAATCGCGAAGATTTCGTTTATTTTGTCGAAAAAGAGCCGTCATTTCCTTCCCGTTGGAGATATTTCGACGTTTAAGCGCTCGTTCAAATCCATTTCACAGTGCTAATGCAATGCACAACCATTTAAGCGTCGAAACAAGAAAAATATCTCGCAAATCGCGAAGATTTCGTTTATTTTGACGAAAAATAGCCGTCATTTCCTTCCCGTTGGAGATATTTCGACGTTTAAGCGCTCGTTGAATTCCATTTCACAGTGCTAATGCAATGCACAACCATTTAAGCGTCGAAACGAGAAAAATATCTCGCAAATCGCGAAGATTTCGTTTATTTTGACGAAAAATAGCCGTCATTTCCTTCCCGTTGGAGATATTTCGACGTATAAGCGCTCGTTGAACTCCATTTCACAGTGCTAATGCAATGCACAACCATTTAAGCGTCGAAACAAGCAAAATATCTCGCAAATCGCGAAGATTTCGTTTATTTTGACGAAAAAGAGCCGTCATTTCCTTCCCGTTGGAGATATTTAGACGTTTAAGCGCTCGTTGAACTCCATTTCACAGTGCTAATGCAATGCACAACAATTTAAGCGTCGAAATAAGCAAAATAGCTCGCAAATCGCGAAGATTTCGTTTATATTGACGAAAAATAGCCGTCATTTCCTTCCCGTTGGAGATGTTTCGACGTATAACCGCTCGTTGAACTCCATTTCACAGTGCTAATGCAATGCACAACCATTTAAGCGTCGAAACAGGCAAAATATCTCGCAAATCGCGAAGATTTCGTTTATTTTGACGAAAAATAGAAGTCATTTCCTTCCCGTTGGAGATATTTCTACGTTTAAGCGCGCGTTGAACTCCATTTCACAGTGCTAATGCAATGCACAACCATTTAAGCGTCGAAACGAGCAAAATATCTCGCAAATCGCGAAGATTTCGTTTATTTTGACGAAAAATAGCCGTCATTTCCTTCCCGTTGTAGATATTTCGACGTATAACCGCTCGTTGAACTCCATTTCACAGTGCTAATGCAATGCACAACCATTTAAGCGTCGAAACAGGCAAAATATCTCGCAAATCGCGAAGATTTCGTTTATTTTGACGAAAAATAGCCGTCATTTCCTTCCCGTTGGAGATATTTCGACGTTTAAGCGCGCGTTGAACTCCATTTCACAGTGCTAACGCAACACACAACCATTTAAGCGTCGAAACAAGCAAAATATCTCACAGATCGCGGAGATTTCGATCATTTTGACGAAAAATAGCCGTCATTTCCTTCCCGCTGGAGATATTTCGACGTTTAAGCGCTCGTTGAACTCCATTTCAGAGTGCTACTGCAATGCACAACCATTTAAGCGTCGAAACAAGGAAAATATCGCGCAAATCGCGAAGATTTCGTTTATTTGGACGAAAAATAGCCGTCATTTCCTTCCGGTTGGAGATATTTCGACGTTTAAGCGCTCGTTGAACTCCATTTCACAGTGCTAATGCAATGCACAACCATTTAAGCGTCGAAGCGAGCAAAATATCTCGCAAATCGCGAAGATTTCGTTTATTTTGACGAAAAAGAGCCGTCATTTCCTTCCCGTTGGAGATATTTCGACGTTTAAGCGCTCGTTCAAATCCATTTCACAGTGCTAATGCAATGCACAACCATTTAAGCGTCGAAACAAGCAAAATATCTCGCAAATCGCGAAGATTTCGTTTATTTTGACGAAAAATAGCCGTCATTTCCTTCCCGTTGGAGATATTTCGACGTTTAAGCGCTCGCTGAACTCCATTTCACAGTGCTAATGCAATGCACAACCATTTAAGCGTCGAAACGAGCAGAATATCTCGCAAATCGCGAAGATTTCGTTTATTTTGACGAAAAAGAGCCGTCATTTCCTTCCCGTTGAAGATATTTCTACGTTTAAGCGCTCGTTCAAATCCATTTCACAGTGCTAATGCAATGCACAACCATTTAAGCGTCGAAACAAGCAAAATATCTCGCAAATCGCGAAGATATCGTTTATTTTGACGAAAAATAGCCGTCATTTCCTTCCCGTTGGAGATTTTTCGACGTTTAAGCGCGCGTTGAACTCCATTTCACAGTGCTAACGCAACGCACAACCATTTAAGCGTCGAAACAAGCAAAATATCTCACAGATCGCGAAGATTTCGATCATTTTGACGAAAAATAGCCGTCATTTCCTTCCCGTTGGAGATATTTCGACGTTTAAGCGCTCGTTGAACTCCATTTCAGAGTGCTACTGCAATGCACAACCATTTAAGCGTCGAAACAAGGAAAATATCGCGCAAATCGCGAAGATTTCGTCTATTTGGACGAAAAATAGCCGTCATTTCCTTAAGGTTGGAGATATTTCGACGTTTAAGCGCTCGTTGAACTCCATTTCACAGTGCTAATGCAATGCACAACCATTTAAGCGTCGAAACAAGCAAAATATCTCGCAAATCGCGAAGATTTCGTTTATTTTGACGAAAAATAGCCGTCATTTCCTTCCCGTTGGAGATATTTCGACGTATAAGCGCTCGTTGAACTCCATTTCACAGTGCTAATGCAATGCACAACCATTTAAGCGTCGAAACAGGCAAAATATCTCGCAAATCGCGAAGATTTCGTTTATTTTGACGAAAAATAGCCGTCATTTCCTTCCCGTTGGAGATATTTCGACGTTTAAGCGCGCGTTGAACTCCATTTCACAGTGCTAACGCAACACACAACCATTTAAGCGTCGAAACAAGCAAAATATCTCACAGATCGCGAAGATTTCGATCATTTTGACGAAAAATAGCCGTCATTTCCTTCCCGTTGGAGATATTTCGACGTTTAAGCGCTCGTTGAACTCCATTTCAGAGTGCTACTGCAATGCACAACCATTTAAGCGTCGAAACAAGGAAAATATCGCGCAAATCGCGAAGATTTCGTTTATTTGGACGAAAAATAGCCGTCATTTCCTTCCGGTTGGAGATATTTCGACGTTTAAGCGCTCGTTGAACTCCATTTCACAGTGCTAATGCAATGCACAACCATTTAAGCGTCGAAACGAGCAAAATATCTCGCAAATCGCGAAGATTTCGTTTATTTTGACGAAAAAGAGCCGTCATTTCCTTCCCGTTGGAGATATTTCGACGTTTAAGCGCTCGTTCAAATCCATTTCACAGTGCTAATGCAATGCACAACCATTTAAGCGTCGAAACAAGCAAAATATCTCGCAAATCGCGAAGATTTCGTTTATTTTGACGAAAAATAGCCGTCATTTCCTTCCCGTTGGAGATATTTCGACGTTTAAGCGCTCGTTGAACTCCATTTCACAGTGCTAATGCAATGCACAACCATTTAAGCGTCGAAACGAACAAAATATCTCGCAAATCGCGAAGATTTCGTTTATTTTGACGAAAAAGAGCCGTCATTTCCTTCCCGTTGGAGATATTTCGACGTTTAAGCGCGCGTTGAACTCCATTTCACAGTGCTAACGCAACACACAACCATTTAAGCGTCGAAACAAGCAAAATATCTCACAGATCGCGAAGATTTCGATCATTTTGACGAAAAATAGCCGTCATTTCCTTCCCGTTGGAGATATTTCGACGTTTAAGCGCTCGTTGAACTCCATTTCAGAGTGCTACTGCAATGCACAACCATTTAAGCGTCGAAACAAGGAAAATATCGCGCAAATCGCGAAGATTTCGTTTATTTGGACGAAAAATAGCTGTCATTTCCTTCCGGTTGGAGATATTTCGACGTTTAAGCGCTCGTTGAACTCCATTTCACAGTGCTAATGCAATGCACAACCATTTAAGCGTCGAAACGAGCAAAATATCTCGCAAATCGCGAAGATTTCGTTTATTTTGACGAAAAATAGCCGTCATTTCCTTCCCGTTGGAGATATTTCGACGTTTAAGCGCTCGTTGAACTCCATTTCACAGTGCTAATGCAATGCACAACCATTTAAGCGTCGAAACGAGCAAAATATCTCGCAAATCGCGAAGATTACGTTTATTTTGACGAAAAAGAGCCGTCATTTCCTTCCCGTTGGAGATATTTCGACGTTTAAGCGCTCCTTCAAATCCATTTCACAGTGCTAATGCAATGCACAACCATTTAAGCGTCGAAACAAGCAAAATATCTCGCAAATCGCGAAGATTTCGTTTATTTTGACGAAAAATAGCCGTCATTTCCTTCCCGTTGGAGATATTTCGACGTTTAAGCGCGCGTTGAACTCCATTTCACAGTGCTAACGCAACACACAACCATTTAAGCGTCGAAACAAGCAAAATATCTCACAGATCGCGAAGATTTCGATCATTTTGACGAAAAATAGCCGTCATTTCCTTCCCGTTGGAGATATTTCGACGTTTAAGCGCTCGTTGAACTCCATTTCAGAGTGCTACTGCAATGCACAACCATTTAAGCGTCGAAACAAGGAAAATATCGCGCAAATCGCGAAGATTTCGTTTATTTGGACGAAAAATAGCCGTCATTTCCTTCCGGTTGGAGATATTTCGACGTTTAAGCGCTCGTTGAACTCCATTTCACAGTGCTAATGCAATGCACAACCATTTAAGCGTCGAAACGAGCAAAATATCTCGCAAATCGCGAAGATTTCGTTTATTTTGACGAAAAAGAGCCGTCATTTCCTTCCCGTTGGAGATATTTCGACGTTTAAGCGCTCGTTCAAATCCATTTCACAGTGCTAATGCAATGCACAACCATTTAAGCGTCGAAACAAGCAAAATATCTCGCAAATCGCGAAGATTTCGTTTATTTTGACGAAAAATAGCCGTCATTTCCTTCCCGTTGGAGATATTTCGACGTTTAAGCGCTCGTTGAACTCCATTTCACAGTGCTAATGCAATGCACAACCATTTAAGCGTCGAAACGAACAAAATATCTCGCAAATCGCGAAGATTTCGTTTATTTTGACGAAAAAGAGCCGTCATTTCCTTCCCGTTGGAGATATTTCGACGTTTAAGCGCGCGTTGAACTCCATTTCACAGTGCTAACGCAACACACAACCATTTAAGCGTCGAAACAAGCAAAATATCTCACAGATCGCGAAGATTTCGATCATTTTGACGAAAAATAGCCGTCATTTCCTTCCCGTTGGAGATATTTCGACGTTTAAGCGCTCGTTGAACTCCATTTCAGAGTGCTACTGCAATGCACAACCATTTAAGCGTCGAAACAAGGAAAATATCGCGCAAATCGCGAAGATTTCGTTTATTTGGACGAAAAATAGCTGTCATTTCCTTCCGGTTGGAGATATTTCGACGTTTAAGCGCTCGTTGAACTCCATTTCACAGTGCTAATGCAATGCACAACCATTTAAGCGTCGAAACGAGCAAAATATCTCGCAAATCGCGAAGATTTCGTTTATTTTGACGAAAAAGAGCCGTCATTTCCTTCCCGTTGGAGATATTTCGACGTTTAAGCGCTCGTTGAACTCCATTTCACAGTGCTAATGCAATGCACAACCATTTAAGCGTCGAAACAAGCAAAATATCTCGCAAATCGCGAAGATTTCGTTTATTTTGACGAAAAATAGCCGTCATTTCCTTCCCGTTGGAGATATTTCGACGTATAAGCGCTCGTTGAACTCCATTTCACAGTGCTAATGCAATGCACAACCATTTAAGCGTCGAAACAGGCAAAATATCTCGCAAATCGCGAAGATTTCGTTTATTTTGACGAAAAATAGCCGTCATTTCCTTCCCGTTGGAGATATTTCGACGTTTAAGCGCGCGTTGAACTCCATTTCACAGTGCTAACGCAACACACAACCATTTAAGCGTCGAAACAAGCAAAATATCTCACAGATCGCGAAGATTTCGATCATTTTGACGAAAAATAGCCGTCATTTCCTTCCCGTTGGAGAAATTTCGACGTTTAAGCGCTCGTTGAACTCCATTTCAGAGTGCTACTGCAATGCACAACCATTTAAGCGTCGAAACAAGGAAAATATCGCGCAAATCGCGAAGATTTCGTTTATTTGGACGAAAAATAGCCGTCATTTCCTTAAGGTTGGAGATATTTCGACGTTTAAGCGCTCGTTGAACTCCATTTCACAGTGCTAATGCAATGCACAACCATTTAAGCGTCGAAGCGAGCAAAATATCTCGCAAATCGCGAAGATTTCGTTTATTTTGACGAAAAAGAGCCGTCATTTCCTTCCCGTTGGAGATATTTCGACGTTTAAGCGCTCGTTCAAATCCATTTCACAGTGCTAATGCAATGCACAACCATTTAAGCGTCGAAACAAGCAAAATATCTCGCAAATCGCGAAGATTTCGTTTATTTTGACGAAAAATAGCCGTCATTTCCTTCCCGTTGGAGATATTTCGACGTTTAAGCGCTCGTTGAACTCCATTTCACAGTGCTAATGCAATGCACAACCATTTAAGCGTCGAAACGAGCAAAATATCTCGCAAATCGCGAAGATTTCGTTTATTTTGACGAAAAAGAGCCGTCATTTCCTTCCCGTTGGAGATATTTCTACGTTTAAGCGCTCGTTCAAATCCATTTCACAGTGCTAATGCAATGCACAACCATTTAAGCGTCGAAACAAGCAAAATATCTCGCAAATCGCGAAGATATCGTTTATTTTGACGAAAAATAGCCGTCATTTCCTTCCCGTTGGAGATTTTTCGACGTTTAAGCGCTCGTTGAACTCCATTTCACAGTGCTAATGCAATGCACAACCATTTAAGCGTCGAAACAGGCAAAATATCTCGCAAATCGCGAAGATTTCGTTTATTTTGACGAAAAATAGCCGTCATTTCCTTCCCGTTTGGAGATATTTCGACGTTTAAGCGCTCGTTGAACTCCTTTTCGCAGTGCTAATGCAATGCACAAACATTTAAGCGTCGAAACAAGCAAAATATCTCGCAAATCGCGAAGATTTCGTTTATTTTGACGAAAAATAGCCGTCATTTCCTTCCCGTTGGAGATATTTCGACGTTTAAGCGCTCGTTGAACTCCATTTCACAGTGCTAATGCAATGCACAACCATTTAAGCGTCGAAACGAGCAAAATATCTCGCAAATCGCGAAGATTTCGTTTATTTTGACGAAAAAGAGCCGTCATTTCCTTCCCGTTGGAGATATTTCTACGTTTAAGCGCTCGTTCAAATCCATTTCACAGTGCTAATGCAATGCACAACCATTTAAGCGTCGAAACAAGCAAAATATCTCGCAAATCGCGAAGATATCGTTTATTTTGACGAAAAATAGCCGTCATTTCCTTCCCGTTGGAGATTTTTCGACGTTTAAGCGCTCGTTGAACTCCATTTCACAGTGCTAATGCAATGCACAACCATTTAAGCGTCGAAACAGGCAAAATATCTCGCAAATCGCGAAGATTTCGTTTATTTTGACGAAAAATAGCCGTCATTTCCTTCCCGTTGGAGATATTTCGACGTTTAAGCGCTCGTTGAACTCCTTTTCGCAGTGCTAATGCAATGCACAACCATTTAAGCGTCGAAACAGGCAAAATATCTCGCAAATCGCGAAGATTTCGTTTATTTTGACGAAAAATAGCCGTCATTTCCTTCCCGTTGGAGATATTTCGACGTTTAAGCGCTCGTTGAACTCCATTTCACAGTGCTAATGCAATGCACAACCATTTAAGCGTCGAAACGAACAAAATATCTCGCAAATCGCGAAGATTTCGTTTATTTTGACGAAAAAGAGCCGTCATTTCCTTCCCGTTGGAGATATTTCGACGTTTAAGCGCGCGTTGAACTCCATTTCACAGTGCTAACGCAACACACAACCATTTAAGCGTCGAAACAAGCAAAATATCTCACAGATCGCGAAGATTTCGATCATTTTGACGAAAAATAGCCGTCATTTCCTTCCCGTTGGAGATATTTCGACGTTTAAGCGCTCGTTGAACTCCATTTCAGAGTGCTACTGCAATGCACAACCATTTAAGCGTCGAAACAAGGAAAATATCGCGCAAATCGCGAAGATTTCGTTTATTTGGACGAAAAATAGCTGTCATTTCCTTCCGGTTGGAGATATTTCGACGTTTAAGCGCTCGTTGAACTCCATTTCACAGTGCTAATGCAATGCACAACCATTTAAGCGTCGAAACGAGCAAAATATCTCGCAAATCGCGAAGATTTCGTTTATTTTGACGAAAAAGAGCCGTCATTTCCTTCCCGTTGGAGATATTTCGACGTTTATGCGCTCGTTCAAATCCATTTCACAGTGCTAATGCAATGCACAACCATTTAAGCGTCGAAACAAGCAAAATATCTCGCAAATCGCGAAGATTTCGTTTATTTTGACGAAAAATAGCCGTCATTTCCTTCCCGTTGGAGATATTTCGACGTTTAAGCGCTCGTTGAACTCCATTTCACAGTGCTAATGCAATGCACAACCATTTAAGCGTCGAAACGAGCAAAATATCTCGCAAATCGCGAAGATTACGTTTATTTTGACGAAAAAGAGCCGTCATTTCCTTCCCGTTGGAGATATTTCGACGTTTAAGCGCTCCTTCAAATCCATTTCACAGTGCTAATGCAATGCACAACCATTTAAGCGTCGAAACAAGCAAAATATCTCGCAAATCGCGAAGATTTCGTTTATTTTGACGAAAAATAGCCGTCATTTCCTTCCCGTTGGAGATATTTCGACGTTTAAGCGCGCGTTGAACTCCATTTCACAGTGCTAACGCAACACACAACCATTTAAGCGTCGAAACAAGCAAAATATCTCACAGATCGCGAAGATTTCGATCATTTTGACGAAAAATAGCCGTCATTTCCTTCCCGTTGGAGATATTTCGACGTTTAAGCGCTCGTTGAACTCCATTTCAGAGTGCTACTGCAATGCACAACCATTTAAGCGTCGAAACAAGGAAAATATCGCGCAAATCGCGAAGATTTCGTTTATTTGGACGAAAAATAGCCGTCATTTCCTTCCGGTTGGAGATATTTCGACGTTTAAGCGCTCGTTGAACTCCATTTCACAGTGCTAATGCAATGCACAACCATTTAAGCGTCGAAACGAGCAAAATATCTCGCAAATCGCGAAGATTTCGTTTATTTTGACGAAAAAGAGCCGTCATTTCCTTCCCGTTGGAGATATTTCGACGTTTAAGCGCTCGTTCAAATCCATTTCACAGTGCTAATGCAATGCACAACCATTTAAGCGTCGAAACAAGCAAAATATCTCGCAAATCGCGAAGATTTCGTTTATTTTGACGAAAAATAGCCGTCATTTCCTTCCCGTTGGAGATATTTCGACGTTTAAGCGCTCGTTGAACTCCATTTCACAGTGCTAATGCAATGCACAACCATTTAAGCGTCGAAACGAACAAAATATCTCGCAAATCGCGGAGATTTCGTTTATTTTGACGAAAAAGAGCCGTCATTTCCTTCCCGTTGGAGATATTTCGACGTTTAAGCGCGCGTTGAACTCCATTTCACAGTGCTAACGCAACACACAACCATTTAAGCGTCGAAACAAGCAAAATATCTCACAGATCGCGAAGATTTCGATCATTTTGACGAAAAATAGCCGTCATTTCCTTCCCGTTGGAGATATTTCGACGTTTAAGCGCTCGTTGAACTCCATTTCAGAGTGCTACTGCAATGCACAACCATTTAAGCGTCGAAACAAGGAAAATATCGCGCAAATCGCGAAGATTTCGTTTATTTGGACGAAAAATAGCTGTCATTTCCTTCCGGTTGGAGATATTTCGACGTTTAAGCGCTCGTTGAACTCCATTTCACAGTGCTAATGCAATGCACAACCATTTAAGCGTCGAAACGAGCAAAATATCTCGCAAATCGCGAAGATTTCGTTTATTTTGACGAAAAAGAGCCGTCATTTCCTTCCCGTTGGAGATATTTCGACGTTTAAGCGCTCGTTGAACTCCATTTCACAGTGCTAATGCAATGCACAACCATTTAAGCGTCGAAACAAGCAAAATATCTCGCAAATCGCGAAGATTTCGTTTATTTTGACGAAAAATAGCCGTCATTTCCTTCCCGTTGGAGATATTTCGACGTATAAGCGCTCGTTGAACTCCATTTCACAGTGCTAATGCAATGCACAACCATTTAAGCGTCGAAACAGGCAAAATATCTCGCAAATCGCGAAGATTTCGTTTATTTTGACGAAAAATAGCCGTCATTTCCTTCCCGTTGGAGATATTTCGACGTTTAAGCGCGCGTTGAACTCCATTTCACAGTGCTAACGCAACACACAACCATTTAAGCGTCGAAACAAGCAAAATATCTCACAGATCGCGAAGATTTCGATCATTTTGACGAAAAATAGCCGTCATTTCCTTCCCGTTGGAGAAATTTCGACGTTTAAGCGCTCGTTGAACTCCATTTCAGAGTGCTACTGCAATGCACAACCATTTAAGCGTCGAAACAAGGAAAATATCGCGCAAATCGCGAAGATTTCGTTTATTTGGACGAAAAATAGCCGTCATTTCCTTAAGGTTGGAGATATTTCGACGTTTAAGCGCTCGTTGAACTCCATTTCACAGTGCTAATGCAATGCACAACCATTTAAGCGTCGAAGCGAGCAAAATATCTCGCAAATCGCGAAGATTTCGTTTATTTTGACGAAAAAGAGCCGTCATTTCCTTCCCGTTGGAGATATTTCGACGTTTAAGCGCTCGTTCAAATCCATTTCACAGTGCTAATGCAATGCACAACCATTTAAGCGTCGAAACAAGCAAAATATCTCGCAAATCGCGAAGATTTCGTTTATTTTGACGAAAAATAGCCGTCATTTCCTTCCCGTTGGAGATATTTCGACGTTTAAGCGCTCGTTGAACTCCATTTCACAGTGCTAATGCAATGCACAACCATTTAAGCGTCGAAACGAGCAAAATATCTCGCAAATCGCGAAGATTTCGTTTATTTTGACGAAAAAGAGCCGTCATTTCCTTCCCGTTGGAGATATTTCTACGTTTAAGCGCTCGTTCAAATCCATTTCACAGTGCTAATGCAATGCACAACCATTTAAGCGTCGAAACAAGCAAAATATCTCGCAAATCGCGAAGATATCGTTTATTTTGACGAAAAATAGCCGTCATTTCCTTCCCGTTGGAGATTTTTCGACGTTTAAGCGCTCGTTGAACTCCATTTCACAGTGCTAATGCAATGCACAACCATTTAAGCGTCGAAACAGGCAAAATATCTCGCAAATCGCGAAGATTTCGTTTATTTTGACGAAAAATAGCCGTCATTTCCTTCCCGTTTGGAGATATTTCGACGTTTAAGCGCTCGTTGAACTCCTTTTCGCAGTGCTAATGCAATGCACAAACATTTAAGCGTCGAAACAAGCAAAATATCTCGCAAATCGCGAAGATTTCGTTTATTTTGACGAAAAATAGCCGTCATTTCCTTCCCGTTGGAGATATTTCGACGTTTAAGCGCTCGTTGAACTCCATTTCACAGTGCTAATGCAATGCACAACCATTTAAGCGTCGAAACGAGCAAAATATCTCGCAAATCGCGAAGATTTCGTTTATTTTGACGAAAAAGAGCCGTCATTTCCTTCCCGTTGGAGATATTTCTACGTTTAAGCGCTCGTTCAAATCCATTTCACAGTGCTAATGCAATGCACAACCATTTAAGCGTCGAAACAAGCAAAATATCTCGCAAATCGCGAAGATATCGTTTATTTTGACGAAAAATAGCCGTCATTTCCTTCCCGTTGGAGATTTTTCGACGTTTAAGCGCTCGTTGAACTCCATTTCACAGTGCTAATGCAATGCACAACCATTTAAGCGTCGAAACAGGCAAAATATCTCGCAAATCGCGAAGATTTCGTTTATTTTGACGAAAAATAGCCGTCATTTCCTTCCCGTTGGAGATATTTCGACGTTTAAGCGCTCGTTGAACTCCTTTTCGCAGTGCTAATGCAATGCACAAACATTTAAGCGTCGAAACAAGCAAAATATCTCGCAAATCGCGAAGATTTCGTTTATTTTGACGAAAAATAGCCGTCATTTCCTTCCCGTTGGAGATATTTCGACGTTTAAGCGGGCGTTGAACTCCATTTCACAGTGCTAACGCAACGCACAACCATTTAAGGGTCGAAACAAGCAAAATATCTCACAGATCGCGAAGATTTCGATCATTTTGACGAAAAATAGCCGTCATTTCCTTCCCGTTGGAGATATTTCGACGTTTAAGCGCTCGTTGAACTCCATTTCAGAGTGCTACTGCAATGCACAACCATTTAAGCGTCGAAACAAGGAAAATATCTCGCAAATCGCGAAGACTTCGTTTATTTGGACGAAAAATAGCCGTCATTTCCTTCCGGTTGGAGATATTTCGACGTTTAAGCGCTCGTTGAACTCCATTTCACAGTGCTAATGCAATGCACAACCATTTAAGCGTCGAAACAAGCAAAATATCTCGCAAATCGCGAAGATTTCGTTTATTTTGACGAAAAATAGCCGTCATTTCCTTCCCGTTGGAGATATTTCGACGTATAAGCGCTCGGTAAACTCCATTTCACAGTGCTAATGCAATGCACAACCATTTAAGCGTCGAAACAGGCAAAATATCTCGCAAATCGCGAAGATTTCGTTTATTTTGACGAAAAATAGCCGTCATTTCCTTCCCGTTGGAGATACTTCGACGTTTAAGCGCTCGTTGAACTCCTTTTCGCAGTGCTAATGCAATGCACAAACATTTAAGCGTCGAAACAAGCAAAATATCTCGCAAATCGCGAAGATTTCATTTATTTTGAAGAAAAATAGCCGTCATTTCCTTCCCGTTGGAGATATTTCGACGTTTAAGCGCGCGTTGAACTCCATTTCACAGTGCTAACGCAACGCACAACCATTTAAGCGTCGAAACAAGCAAAATATCTCACAGATCGCGAAGATTTCGAGCAGTTTGACGAAAAATAGCCGTCATTTCCTTCCTGTTGGAGATATTTCGACGTTTAAGCGCTCGTTGAAATCCATTTCAGAGTGCTACTGCAATGCACAACCATTTAAGCGTCGAAACAAGGAAAATATCTCGCAAATCGCGAAGATTTCGTTCATTTGGACGAAAAATAGCCGTCATTTCCTTCCGGTTGGAGATATTTCTACGTTTAAGCGCTCGTTGAACTCCATTTCACAGTGCTAATGCAATGCACAACCATTTAAGCGTCGAAACGAGCAAAATATCTCGCAAATCGCGAAGATTTCGTTTATTTTGACGAAAAATAGCCGTCATTTCCTTCCCGTTGGAGATATTTCGACGTTTAAGCGCTCGTTGAACTCCATTTCACAGTGCTAACGCAACGCACAACCATTTAAGCGTCGAAACAAGCAAAATATCTCGCAAAAAGTGAAGATTTCGATCATTTTGACGAAAAATAGCCGTCATTTCCTTCCCGTTGGAGATATTTCGACGTTTATGCGCTCGTTCAAATCCATTTCACAGTGCTAATGCAATGCACAACCATTTAAGCGTCGAAACAAGCAAAATATCTCGCAAACCGCGAAGATTTCGTTTATTTTGACGAAAAATAGCCGTCATTTCCTTCCCGTTGGAGATATTTCGACGTTTAAGCGCTTGTTGAACTCAATTTCACAGTGCTAATGCAATGCACAACCATTTAAGCGTCGAAACAAGCAAAGTATCTCGCAAATCGCGAAGATTTCGTTTATTTTGACGAAAAATAGCCGTCACATCCTTCCCGTTGGAGATATTTCGACGTTTAAGCGCTCGTTGAACTCCATTTCACAGTGCTAATGCATTGCACAACCATTTACGCGTCGAAACAAGCAAAATATCTCGCAAATCGCGAAGATTTCGTTTATTTTGACGAAGAATAGCCGTCATTTCCTTCCCGTTGGAGATATTTCGACGTATAAGCGCTCGTTGAACTCCATTTCACAGTGCTAATGCAATGCACAACCATTTAAGCGTCGAAACAGGCAAAATATCTCGCAAATCGCGAAGATTTCGTTTATTTTGACGAAAAATAGCCGTCATTTCCTTCACGTTGGAGATATTTCGACGTATAAGCGCTCGTTGAGCTCCATTTCACAGTGCTAATGCAATGCACAACCATTTAAGCGTCGAAACAAGCAAAATATCTCGCAAATCGCGAAGATTTCGTTTATTTTGACGAAAAAGAGCCGTCATTTCCTTCCCGTTGGAGATATTTCGACGTTTAAGCGCTCGTTGAACTCCATTTCACAGAGCTAATGCAATGCACAACCATTTACGCGTCGAAACAAGCAAAATATCTCGCAAATCGCGAAGATTTCGTTTATTTTGACGAAAAATAGCCGTCATTTCCTTCCCGTTGGAGATATTTCGACGTTTAAGCGCTCGTTGAACTCCATTTCACAGTGCTAACGCAACGCACAACCATTTAAGCGTCGAAACAAGCAAAATATCTCGCAAATCGCGAAGATTTCGTTTATTTTGACGAAAAATAGCCGTCATTTCCTTCCCGTTGGAGATATTTCGACGTTTAAGCGCCTGTTGAACTCAATTTCACAGTGCTAATGCAATGCACAACCATTTAAGCGTCGAAACAAGCAAAATATCTCGCAAATCGCGAAGATATCGTTTATTTTGACGAAAAATAGCCGTCATTTCCTTCCCGTTGGTGATATTTCGACGTTTAAGCGCTCGTTGAACTCCATTTCACAGTGCTAATGCAATGCACAACCATTTAAGCGTCGAAACAGGCAAAATATCTCGCAAATCGCGAAGATTTCGTTTATTTTGACGAAAAATAGCCGTCATTTCCTTCCCGTTGGAGATATTTCGACGTTTAAGCGCTCGTTGAACTCCTTTTCGCAGTGCTAATGCAATGCACAAACATTTAAGCATCGAAACAAGCAAAATATCTCGCAAATCGCGAAGATTTCGTTTATTTTGACGAGAAATAGCCGTCATTTCCTTCACGTTGGAGATATTTCGACGTATAAGCGCTCGTTGAGCTCCATTTCACAGTGCTAATGCAATGCACAACCATTTAAGCGTCGAAACAAGCAAAATATCTCGCAAATCGCGAAGATTTCGTTTATTTTGACGAAAAAGAGCCGTCATTTCCTTCCCGTTGGAGATATTTCGACGTTTAAGCGCTCGTTGAACTCCATTTCACAGTGCTAATGCAATGCACAACCATTTACGCGTCGAAACAAGCAAAATATCTCGCAAATCGCGAAGATTTCGTTTATTTTGACGAAAAATAGCCGTCATTTCCTTCCCGTTGGAGATATTTCGACGTTTAAGCGCTCGTTGAACTCCATTTCACAGTGCTAACGCAACGCACAACCATTTAAGCGTCGAAACAAGCAAAATATATCGCAAAAAGTGAAGATTTCGATCATTTTGACGAAAAATAGCCGTCATTTCCTTCCCGTTGGAGATATTTCGACGTTTAAGCGCTCGTTCAAATGCATTTCACAGTGCTAATGCAATGCACAACCATTTAAGCGTCGAAACAAGCAAAATATCTCGCAAATCGCGAAGATATCGTTTATTTTGACGAAAAATAGCCGTCATTTCCTTCCCGTTGGTGATATTTCGACGTTTAAGCGCTCGTTGAACTCCATTTCACAGTGCTAATGCAATGCACAACCATTTAAGCGTCGAAACAGGCAAAATATCTCGCAAATCGCGAAGATTTCGTTTATTTTGACGAAAAATAGCCGTCATTTCCTTCCCGTTGGAGATATTTCGACGTTTAAGCGCTCGTTGAACTCCTTTTCGCAGTGCTAATGCAATGCACAAACATTTAAGCATCGAAACAAGCAAAATATCTCGCAAATCGCGAAGATTTCGTTTATTTTGACGAGAAATAGCCGTCATTTCAGTCCCGTTGGAGATATTTCGACGTATAAGCGCTCGTTGAACTCCATTTCACAGTGCTAATGCAATGCACAACCATTTAAGCGTCGAAACAAGCAAAATATGTCGCAAATCGCGAAGATTTCGTATATTTTGACGAAAAAGAGCCGTCATTTCCTTCCCGTTGGAGACATTTCGACGTTTAAGCGCTTGTTGAACTCCATTTCGCAGTGCTAATGCAATGCACAACAATTTAAGCGTCGAAACAAGCAAAATATCTCGCAAATCGCGAAGATTTCGTTTATTTTGTCGAAAAATAGCCGTCATTTCCTTCCCGTTGAAGATATTTCGACGTTTAAGCGCTCGTTGAACTCCATTTCACAGTGCTAATGCAATGCACAACCATTTAAGCGTCGAAACAGGCAAAATATCTCGCAAATCGCGAAGATTTCGTTTATTTTGACGAAAAATAGCCGTCATTTCCTTCCCGTTGGAGATATTTCGACGTTTAAGCGCTCGTTCAAATGCATTTCACAGTGCTAATGCAATGCACAACCATTTAAGCGTCGAAACAAGCAAAATATCTCGCAAATCGCGAAGATATCGTTTATTTTGACGAAAAATAGCCGTCATTTCCTTCCCGTTGGTGATATTTCGACGTTTAAGCGCTCGTTGAACTCCATTTCACAGTGCTAATGCAATGCACAACCATTTAAGCGTCGAAACAGGCAAAATATCTCGCAAATCGCGAAGATTTCGTTTATTTTGACGAAAAATAGCCGTCATTTCCTTCCCGTTGGAGATATTTCGACGTTTAAGCGCTCGTTGAACTCCTTTTCGCAGTGCTAATGCAATGCACAAACATTTAAGCATCGAAACAAGCAAAATATCTCGCAAATCGCGAAGATTTCGTTTATTTTGACGAGAAATAGCCGTCATTTCAGTCCCGTTGGAGATATTTCGACGTATAAGCGCTCGTTGAACTCCATTTCACAGTGCTAATGCAATGCACAACCATTTAAGCGTCGAAACAAGCAAAATATGTCGCAAATCGCGAAGATTTCGTTTATTTTGACGAAAAAGAGCCGTCATTTCCTTCCCGTTGGAGACATTTCGACGTTTAAGCGCTTGTTGAACTCCATTTCGCAGTGCTAATGCAATGCACAACAATTTAAGCGTCGAAACAAGCAAAATATCTCGCAAATCGCGAAGATTTCGTTTATTTTGTCGAAAAATAGCCGTCATTTCCTTCCCGTTGAAGATATTTCGACGTTTAAGCGCTCGTTGAACTCCATTTCACAGTGCTAATGCAATGCACAACCATTTAAGCGTCGAAACAGGCAAAATATCTCGCAAATCGCGAAAATTTCGTTTATTTTGACGAAAAATAGCCGTCATTTCCTTCCCGTTGGAGATATTTCGACGTTTAAGCGCTCGTTCAAATGCATTTCACAGTGCTAATGCAATGCACAACCATTTAAGCGTCGAAACAAGCAAAATATCTCGCAAATCGCGAAGATATCGTTTATTTTGACGAAAAATAGCCGTCATTTCCTTCCCGTTGGTGATATTTCGACGTTTAAGCGCTCGTTGAACTCCATTTCACAGTGCTAATGCAATGCACAACCATTTAAGCGTCGAAACAGGCAAAATATCTCGCAAATCGCGAAGATTTCGTTTATTTTGACGAAAAATAGCCGTCATTTCCTTCCCGTTGGAGATATTTCGACGTTTAAGCGCTCGTTGAACTCCTTTTCGCAGTGCTAATGCAATGCACAAACATTTAAGCATCGAAAGAAGCAAAATATCTCGCAAATCGCGAAGATTTCGTTTATTTTGACGAGAAATAGCCGTCATTTCAGTCCCGTTGGAGATATTTCGACGTATAAGCGCTCGTTGAACTCCATTTCACAGTGCTAATGCAATGCACAACCATTTAAGCGTCGAAACAAGCAAAATATGTCGCAAATCGCGAAGATTTCGTTTATTTTGACGAAAAAGAGCCGTCATTTCCTTCCCGTTGGAGACATTTCGACGTTTAAGCGCTTGTTGAACTCCATTTCGCAGTGCTAATGCAATGCACAACAATTTAAGCGTCGAAACAAGCAAAATATCTCGCAAATCGCGAAGATTTCGTTTATTTTGACGAAAAATAGCCGTCATTTCCTTCCCGTTGAAGATATTTCGACGTTTAAGCGATCGTTGAACTCCATTTCACAGTGCTAATGCAATGCACAACCATTTAAGCGTCGAAACAGGCAAAATATCTCGCAAATCGCGAAGATTTCGTTTATTTTGACGAAAAATAGCCGTCATTTCCTTCCCGTTGGAGATATTTCGACGTTTAAGCGCTCGTTGAACTCCTTTTCGCAGTGCTAATGCAATGCACAAACATTTAAGCGTCGAAACAAGCAAAATATCTCGCAAATCGCGAAGATTTCGTTTATTTTGACGAAAAATAGCCGTCATTTCCTTCCCGTTGGAGATATTTCGACGTTTAAGCGCTTGTTGAACTCAATTTCACAGTGCTAATGCAATGCACAACCATTTAAGCGTCGAAACAAGCAAAATATCTCGCAAATCGCGAAGATTTCGTTTATTTTGACGAAAAATAGCCGTCACATCCTTCCCGTTGGAGATATTTCGACGTTTAAGCGCTCGTTGAACTCCATTTCACAGTGCTAATGCATTGCACAACCATTTACGCGTCGAAACAAGCAAAATATCTCGCAAATCGCGAAGATTTCGTTTATTTTGACGAAGAATAGCCGTCATTTCCTTCCCGTTGGAGATATTTCGACGTATAAGCGCTCGTTGAACTCCATTTCACAGTGCTAATGCAATGCACAACCATTTAAGCGTCGAAACAGGCAAAATATCTCGCAAATCGCGAAGATTTCGTTTATTTTGACGAAAAATAGCCGTCATTTCCTTCCCGTTGGAGATATTTCGACGTTTAAGCGCTCGTTGAACTCCTTTTCGCAGTGCTAATGCAATGCACAAACATTTAAGCATTGAAACAAGCAAAATATCTCGCAAATCGCGAAGATTTCGTTTATTTTGAGGAAAAATAGCCGTCATTTCAGTCCCGTTGGAGATATTTCGACGTATAAGCGCTCGTTGAACTCCATTTCACAGTGCTAATGCAATGCACAACCATTTAAGCGTCGAGACAAGCAATATATGTCGCAAATCGCGAAGATTTCGTTTATTTGGACGAAAAATAGCCGTCATTTCCTTCCCGTTGGAGATATTTCGACGTATAAGCGCTCGTTGAACTCCTCTTCGCAGTGCTAATGCAATGCACAAACATTTAAGCATCGAAACAGGCAAAATATCTCGCAAATCGCGAAGATTCCGTTTATTTGGACGAAAAATAGCCGTCATTTCCTTCCGGTTGGAGATATTTCGACGTTTAAGCGCTCGTTGAACTCCATTTCACAGTGCTAATGCAACGCACAACCATTTAAGCGTCGAAACAAGCAAAATATCTCGCAAATCGCGAAGATATCGTTTATTTTGACGAAAAATAGCCGTCATTTCCTTCCCGTTGGAGATATTTCGACGTTTAAGCGCTCGTTCAAATCCATTTCACAGTGCTAATGCAATGCACAACCGTTTAAGCGTCCAAACAGGCAAAATATCTCGCAAATCGCGAAGATTTCGTTTATTTGGCCGAAAAATAGCCGTCATTTCCTTCCGGTTGGAGATATTTCGACGTTTAAGCGCTCGTTGAACTCCATTTCACAGTGCTAATGCAATGCACTACCATTTAAGCGTCGAAACAAGCAAAATATCTCGCAAATCGCGATGATTTCGTTTATTTTGACGAAAAATAGCCGTCATTTCCTTCCCGTTGGAGATATTTCGACGTTTAAGCGCTCGTTGAACTCCATTTCACAGTGCTAACGCAACGCACAACCATTTAAGCGCCGAAACAAGCAAAATATCTCACAAATCGCGAAGATTTCGATCATTCTGACGAAAAATAGCCGTCATTTCCTTCCCGTTGGAGATACTTGGACGTTTATGCGCTCGTTGAACTCCTTTTCGCAGTGCTAATGCAATGCACAAACATTTAAGCGTCGAAACAAGCAAAATATCTCGCAAATCGCGAAGATTTCGTTTATTTTGACGAAAAATAGCCGTCATTTCCTTCCCGTTGGAGACATTTCGACGTTTAAGCGCTCGTTGAACTCCTTTTCGCAGTGCTAATGCAACGCACAACCATTTAAGCGCCGAAACAAGCAAAATATCTCACAAATCGCGAAGATTTCGATCATTCTGACGAAAAATAGCCGTCATTTCCTTCCCGTTGGAGATATTTGGACGTTTAAGCGCTCGTTGAACTCCATTTCACAGTGCTAATGCAATGCACAATCATTTAAGCGTCGAAACAAGCAAAATATCTCGCAAATCGCGAAGATTTCGTTTATTTTGACGAAAAAGAGCCGTCATTTCCTTCCCGTTGGAGACATTTCGACGTTTAAGCGCTCGTTGAACTCCATTTCACAGTGCTAATGCAATGCACAACCATTTAAGCGTCGAAACAAGCAAAATATCTCGCAAATCGCGAAGATTTCGTTTATTTTGACGAAAAATAGCCGTCATTTCCTTCCCGTTGGAGATATTTCGACGTTTAAGCGCTCGTTGAACTCCATTTCACAGTGCTAATGCAATGCACAACCATTTACGCGTCGAAACAAGCAAAATATCTCGCAAATCGCGAAGATTTCGTTTATTTTGACGAAAAATAGCCGTCATTTCCTTCCCGTTGGTGATATTTCGACGTTTAAGCGCTCGTTGAACTCCATTTCACAGTGCTAATGCAATGCACAACCATTTAAGCGTCGAAACAGGCAAAATATCTCGCAAATCGCGAAGATTTCGTTTATTTTGACGAAAAATAGCCGTCATTTCCTTCCCGTTGGAGATATTTCGACGTTTAAGCGCTCGTTGAACTCCTTTTCGCAGTGCTAATGCAATGCACAAACATTTAAGCATCGAAAGAAGCAAAATATCTCGCAAATCGCGAAGATTTCGTTTATTTTGACGAGAAATAGCCGTCATTTCAGTCCCGTTGGAGATATTTCGACGTATAAGCGCTCGTTGAACTCCATTTCACAGTGCTAATGCAATGCACAACCATTTAAGCGTCGAAACAAGCAAAATATGTCGCAAATCGCGAAGATTTCGTTTATTTTGACGAAAAAGAGCCGTCATTTCCTTCCCGTTGGAGACATTTCGACGTTTAAGCGCTTGTTGAACTCCATTTCGCAGTGCTAATGCAATGCACAACAATTTAAGCGTCGAAACAAGCAAAATATCTCGCAAATCGCGAAGATTTCGTTTATTTTGACGAAAAATAGCCGTCATTTCCTTCCCGTTGAAGATATTTCGACGTTTAAGCGATCGTTGAACTCCATTTCACAGTGCTAATGCAATGCACAACCATTTAAGCGTCGAAACAGGCAAAATATCTCGCAAATCGCGAAGATTTCGTTTATTTTGACGAAAAATAGCCGTCATTTCCTTCCCGTTGGAGATATTTCGACGTTTAAGCGCTCGTTGAACTCCTTTTCGCAGTGCTAATGCAATGCACAAACATTTAAGCGTCGAAACAAGCAAAATATCTCGCAAATCGCGAAGATTTCGTTTATTTTGACGAAAAATAGCCGTCATTTCCTTCCCGTTGGAGATATTTCGACGTTTAAGCGCCTGTTGAACTCAATTTCACAGTGCTAATGCAATGCACAACCATTTAAGCGTCGAAACAAGCAAAATATCTCGCAAATCGCGAAGATTTCGTTTATTTTGACGAAAAATAGCCGTCACATCCTTCCCGTTGGAGATATTTCGACGTTTAAGCGCTCGTTGAACTCCATTTCACAGTGCTAATGCATTGCACAACCATTTACGCGTCGAAACAAGCAAAATATCTCGCAAATCGCGAAGATTTCGTTTATTTTGACGAAGAATAGCCGTCATTTCCTTCCCGTTGGAGATATTTCGACGTATAAGCGCTCGTTGAACTCCATTTCACAGTGCTAATGCAATGCACAACCATTTAAGCGTCGAAACAGGCAAAATATCTCGCAAATCGCGAAGATTTCGTTTATTTTGACGAAAAATAGCCGTCATTTCCTTCCCGTTGGAGATATTTCGACGTTTAAGCGCTCGTTGAACTCCTTTTCGCAGTGCTAATGCAATGCACAAACATTTAAGCATTGAAACAAGCAAAATATCTCGCAAATCGCGAAGATTTCGTTTATTTTGAGGAAAAATAGCCGTCATTTCAGTCCCGTTGGAGATATTTCGACGTATAAGCGCTCGTTGAACTCCATTTCACAGTGCTAATGCAATGCACAACCATTTAAGCGTCGAGACAAGCAAAATATGTCGCAAATCGCGAAGATTTCGTTTATTTGGACGAAAAATAGCCGTCATTTCCTTCCCGTTGGAGATATTTCGACGTATAAGCGCTCGTTGAACTCCTCTTCGCAGTGCTAATGCAATGCACAAACATTTAAGCATCGAAACAGGCAAAATATCTCGCAAATCGCGAAGATTCCGTTTATTTGGACGAAAAATAGCCGTCATTTCCTTCCGGTTGGAGATATTTCGACGTTTAAGCGCTCGTTGAACTCCATTTCACAGTGCTAATGCAACGCACAACCATTTAAGCGTCGAAACAAGCAAAATATCTCGCAAATCGCGAAGATATCGTTTATTTTGACGAAAAATAGCCGTCATTTCCTTCCCGTTGGAGATATTTCGACGTTTAAGCGCTCGTTCAAATCCATTTCACAGTGCTAATGCAATGCACAACCGTTTAAGCGTCCAAACAGGCAAAATATCTCGCAAATCGCGAAGATTTCGTTTATTTGGCCGAAAAATAGCCGTCATTTCCTTCCGGTTGGAGATATTTCGACGTTTAAGCGCTCGTTGAACTCCTTTTCGCAGTGCTAATGCAACGCACAACCATTTAAGCGCCGAAACAAGCAAAATATCTCACAAATCGCGAAGATTTCGTTTATTTTGACGAAAAATAGCCGTCATTTCCTTCCCGTTGGAGACATTTCGACGTTTAAGCGCTCGTTGAACTCCTTTTCGCAGTGCTAATGCAACGCACAACCATTTAAGCGCCGAAACAAGCAAAATATCACGCAAATCGCGAAGATTTCGTTTATTTTGACGAAAAATAGCCGTCATTTCCTTCCCGTTGGAGACATTTCGACGTTTAAGCGCTCGTTGAACTCCTTTTCGCAGTGCTAATGCAATGCACAAACATTTAAGCGTCGAAACAAGCAAAATATCTCGCAAATCGCGAAGATTTCGTTTATTTTGACGAAAAATAGCCGTCATTTCCTTCCCGTTGGAGACATTTCGACGTTTAAGCGCTCGTTGAACTCCTTTTCGCAGTGCTAATGCAACGCACAACCATTTAAGCGCCGAAACAAGCAAAATATCTCACAAATCGCGAAGATTTCGATCATTCTGACGAAAAATAGCCGTCATTTCCTTCCCGTTGGAGATATTTGGACGTTTAAGCGCTCGTTGAACTCCTTTTCGCAGTGCTAATGCAATGCACAAACATTTAAGCGTCGAAACAAGCAAAATATCTCGCAAATCGCGAAGATTTCGTTTATTTTGACGAAAAATAGCCGTCATTTCCTTCCCGTTGGAGATATTTCGACGTATAAGCGCTCGTTGAACTCCATTTCACAGTGCTAATGCAATGCACAATCATTTAAGCGTCGAAACAAGCAAAATATCTCGCAAATCGCGAAGATTTCGTTTATTTTGACGAAAAAGAGCCGTCATTTCCTTCCCGTTGGAGACATTTCGACGTTTAAGCGCTCGTTGAACTCCATTTCACAGTGCTAATGCAATGCACAACCATTTAAGCGTCGAAACAAGCAAAATATCTCGCAAATCGCGAAGATTTCGTTTATTTTGACGAAAAATAGCCGTCATTTCCTTCCCGTTGGAGATATTTCGACGTTTAAGCGCTCGTTGAACTCCATTTCACAGTGCTAATGCAATGCACAACCATTTACGCGTCGAAACAAGCAAAATATCTCGCAAATCGCGAAGATTTCGTTTATTTTGACGAAAAATAGCCGTCATTTCCTTCACGTTGGAGATATTTCGACGTATAAGCGCTCGTTGAGCTCCATTTCACAGTGCTAATGCAATGCACAACCATTTAAGCGTCGAAACAAGCAAAATATCTCGCAAATCATGAAGATTTCGATCATTTTGACGAAAAATAGCCGTCATTTCCTTCCCGTTGGAGATATTTCGACGTTTAAGCGCTCGTTCAAATCCATTTCACAGTGCTAATGCAATGCACAACCATTTAAGCGTCGAAACAAGCAAAATATCTCGCAAATCGCGAAGATATCGTTTATTTTGACGAAAAATAGCCGTCATTTCCTTCCGGTTGGAGATATTTCGACGTTTAAGCGCTCGTTGAACTCCATTTCACAGTGCTAATGCAACGCACAACCATTTAAGCGTCGAAACAAGCAAAATATCTCGCAAATCATGAAGATTTCGATCATTTTGACGAAAAATAGCCGTCATTTCCTTCCCGTTGGAGATATTTCGACGTTTAAGCGCTCGTTCAAATCCATTTCACAGTGCTAATGCAATGCACAACCATTTAAGCGTCGAAACAAGCAAAATATATCGCAAATCGCGAAGATTTCGTTTATTTTGACGAAAAAGAGCCGTCATTTCCTTCCCGTTGGAGATATTTCGACGTTTAAGCGCTCGTTCAAATCCATTTCACAGTGCTAATGCAATGCACAACCATTTAAGCGTCGAAACAAGCAAAATATCTCGCAAATCGCGAAGATTTCGTTTATTTTGACGAAAAATAGCCGTCATTTCATTCCCGTTGGAGATATTTCGACGTTTAAGCGCTCGTTGAACTCCATTTCACAGTGCTAACGCAACGCACAACCATTTAAGCGTCGAAACAAGCAAAATACCTCACAAATCGCGAAGATTTCGATCATTTTGACGAAAAATAGCCGTCATTTCCTTCCCGTTGGAGATATTTCGACGTATAAGCGCTCGTTGAACTCCATTTCACAGTGCTAATGCAATGCACAACCATTTAAGCGTCGAAACAAGCAAAATATCTCGCAAATCGCGAAGATTTCGTTTATTTTGACGAAAAATAGCCGTCATTTCCTTCCCGTTGGAGATATTTCGACGTATAAGCGCTCGTTGAGCTCCATTTCACAGTGCTAATGCAATGCACAACCATTTACGCGTCGAAACAAGCAAAATATCTCGCAAATCGCGAAGATTTCCTTTATTTTGACGAAAAAGAGCCGTCATTTCCTTCCCGTTGGAGATATTTCGACGTTTAAGCGCTCGTTGAACTCCATTTCACAGTGCTAATGCAATGCACAACCATTTACGCGTCGAAACAAGCAAAATATCTCGCAAATCGCGAAGATTTCGTTTATTTTGACGAAAAATAGCCGTCATTTCCTTCCCGTTGGAGATATTTCGACGTTTAAGCGCTCGTTGAACTCCATTTCACAGTGCTAACGCAACGCACAACCATTTAAGCGTCGAAACAAGCAAAATATCTCGCAAATCATGAAGATTTCGATCATTTTGACGAAAAATAGCTGTCATTTCCTTCCCCTTGGTGATATTTCGACGTTTAAGCGCTTGTTGAACTCAATTTCACAGTGCTAATGCATTGCACAACCATTTAAGCGTCGAAACAAGCAAAATATCTCGCAAATCGCGAAGATTTCGTTTATTTGGACGAAAAATAGCCGTCATTTCCTTCCGGTTGGAGATATTTCGACGTTTAAGCGCTCGTTGAACTCCATTTCACAGTGCTAATGCAATGCACAACCATTTAATCGTCGAAGCGAGCAAAATATATCGCAAATCGCGAAGATTTCGTTTATTTTGACGAAAAAGAGCCGTCATTTCCTTCCCGTTGGAGATATTTCGACGTTTAAGCGCTCGTTCAAATCCATTTCACAGTGCTAATGCAATGCACAACCATTTAAGCGTCGAAACAAGCAAAATATCTCGCAAATCGCGAAGATTTCGTTTATTTTGACGAAAAATAGCCGTCATTTCCTTCCCGTTGAAGATATTTCGACGTTTAAGCGCTCGTTGAACTCCATTTCACAGTGCTAATGCAATGCACAACCATTTAAGCGTCGAAACAGGCAAAATATCTCGCAAATCGCGAAGATTTCGTTTATTTTGACGAAAAATAGCCGTCATTTCCTTCCCGTTGGAGATATTTCGACGTTTAAGCGCTCGTTGAACTCCTTTTCGCAGTGCTAATGCAATGCACAAACATTTAAGCGTCGAAACAAGCAAAATATCTCGCAAATCGCGAAGATTTCGTTTATTTTGACGAAAAATAGCCGTCATTTCCTTCCCGTTGGAGATATTTCGACGTTTAAGCGCTTGTTGAACTCAATTTCACAGTGCTAATGCAATGCACAACCATTTAAGCGTCGAAACAAGCAAAATATCTCGCAAATCGCGAAGATTTCGTTTATTTTGACGAAAAATAGCCGTCACATCCTTCCCGTTGGAGATATTTCGACGTTTAAGCGCTCGTTGAACTCCATTTCACAGTGCTAATGCATTGCACAACCATTTACGCGTCGAAACAAGCAAAATATCTCGCAAATCGCGAAGATATCGTTTATTTTGACGAAGAATAGCCGTCATTTCCTTCCCGTTGGAGATATTTCGACGTATAAGCGCTCGTTGAACTCCATTTCACAGTGCTAATGCAATGCACAACCATTTAAGCGTCGAAACAGGCAAAATATCTCGCAAATCGCGAAGATTTCGTTTATTTTGACGAAAAATAGCCGTCATTTCCTTCCCGTTGGAGATATTTCGACGTTTAAGCGCTCGTTGAACTCCTTTTCGCAGTGCTAATGCAATGCACAAACATTTAAGCATTGAAACAAGCAAAATATCTCGCAAATCGCGAAGATTTCGTTTATTTTGAGGAAAAATAGCCGTCATTTCAGTCCCGTTGGAGATATTTCGACGTATAAGCGCTCGTTGAACTCCATTTCACAGTGCTAATGCAATGCACAACCATTTAAGCGTCGAGACAAGCAAAATATGTCGCAAATCGCGAAGATTTCGTTTATTTGGACGAAAAATAGCCGTCATTTCCTTCCCGTTGGAGATATTTCGACGTATAAGCGCTCGTTGAACTCCTCTTCGCAGTGCTAATGCAATGCACAAACATTTAAGCATCGAAACAGGCAAAATATCTCGCAAATCGCGAAGATTCCGTTTATTTGGACGAAAAATAGCCGTCATTTCCTTCCGGTTGGAGATATTTCGACGTTTAAGCGCTCGTTGAACTCCATTTCACAGTGCTAATGCAACGCACAACCATTTAAGCGTCGAAACAAGCAAAATATCTCGCAAATCGCGAAGATATCGTTTATTTTGACGAAAAATAGCCGTCATTTCCTTCCCGTTGGAGATATTTCGACGTTTAAGCGCTCGTTCAAATCCATTTCACAGTGCTAATGCAATGCACAACCGTTTAAGCGTCCAAACAGGCAAAATATCTCGCAAATCGCGAAGATTTCGTTTATTTGGCCGAAAAATAGCCGTCATTTCCTTCCGGTTGGAGATATTTCGACGTTTAAGCGCTCGTTGAACTCCATTTCACAGTGCTAATGCAATGCACTACCATTTAAGCGTCGAAACAAGCAAAATATCTCGCAAATCGCGATGATTTCGTTTATTTTGACGAAAAATAGCCGTCATTTCCTTCCCGTTGGAGATATTTCGACGTTTAAGCGCTCGTTGAACACCATTTCACAGTGCTAACGCAACGCACAACCATTTAAGCGCCGAAACAAGCAAAATATCTCACAAATCGCGAAGATTTCGATCATTCTGACGAAAAATAGCCGTCATTTCCTTCCCGTTGGAGATACTTGGACGTTTATGCGCTCGTTGAACTCCTTTTCGCAGTGCTAATGCAATGCACAAACATTTAAGCGTCGAAACAAGCAAAATATCTCGCAAATCGCGAAGATTTCGTTTATTTTGACGAAAAATAGCCGTCATTTCCTTCCCGTTGGAGACATTTCGACGTTTAAGCGCTCGTTGAACTCCTTTTCGCAGTGCTAATGCAACGCACAACCATTTAAGCGCCGAAACAAGCAAAATATCTCACAAATCGCGAAGATTTCGATCATTCTGACGAAAAATAGCCGTCATTTCCTTCCCGTTGGAGATATTTGGACGTTTAAGCGCTCGTTGAACTCCTTTTCGCAGTGCTAATGCAATGCACAAACATTTAAGCGTCGAAACAAGCAAAATATCTCGCAAATCGCGAAGATTTCGTTTATTTTGACGAAAAATAGCCGTCATTTCCTTCCCGTTGGAGATATTTCGACGTATAAGCGCTCGTTGAACTCCATTTCACAGTGCTAATGCAATGCACAATCATTTAAGCGTCGAAACAAGCAAAATATCTCGCAAATCGCGAAGATTTCGTTTATTTTGACGAAAAAGAGCCGTCATTTCCTTCCCGTTGGAGACATTTCGACGTTTAAGCGCTCGTTGAACTCCATTTCACAGTGCTAATGCAATGCACAACCATTTAAGCGTCGAAACAAGCAAAATATCTCGCAAATCGCGAAGATTTCGTTTATTTTGACGAAAAATAGCCGTCATTTCCTTCCCGTTGGAGATATTTCGACGTTTAAGCGCTCGTTGAACTCCATTTCACA
>NW_027468993.1:0-43113 GCF_051014615.1 Bombus vancouverensis nearcticus
CAATGCACAACCATTTAAGCGTCGAAACAACCAGAATATCTCGCAAATCGCGAAGATTTCGTCGATATTGACGAAAAATAGCCGTCATTTCCTTCCCGTTGGAGATATTTCGACGTTTAAGCACTCGTTGAACTCCATTTCACGGTGCTAATGCAATGTACAACCATTTAAGCGTCGAAACAATCAAAATATCTCGCAAATCGCCAAGAATTCGTCGAGTTTGACGAAAAATAGCCGTCATTTCCTTCCCGTTGGAGATATTTCATCGTTTAAGAACTCGTTGAACTCCATTTCACAGTGTTAATGCAATGCACAACCATTTAAGCGTCGAAACAACCAGAATATCTCGCAAATCACGAAGATTTCGTTTATTTTGACGAAAAATAGCCGTCATTTCCTTCCCGTTGGAGATATTTCGACGTTTAAGCACTCGTTGAACTCCATTTCACAGTGCTAATGCAATGCACAACCATTTAAGCGTCGAAACAACCACAATATCTCGCAAATCGCGAAGATTTCGTCGATTTTGACGAAAAATAGCCATCATTTCCTTCCCGTTGGAGATATTTCGTCGTTTAAGCACTCGTTGAACTCCATTTCACAGTGCTAATGCAATGCACAACCATTTAAGCGTCGAAACAACCAGAATATCTCGCAAATCGCGAAGATTTCGTCGAGTTTGACGAAAAATAGCCGTCATTTCCTTCCCGTTGGAGATATTTCGTCGCTTAAGCACTCGTTGAACTCCATTTCACAGTGCTAATTTAATGCACAACCATTTAAGCGTCGAAACAATCAAAATATCTCGCAAATCGCGAAGATTTCGTCGATTTTGACGAAAAATAGCCGTCATTTTTTTCCCGTTGGAGATATTTTGACTTTTAAGCGCTTGTTGAACTCCATTTCACAGTGCTAATGCAATGCACAACCATTTAAGCGTCGAAACAACCAGAATATCTCGCAAATCGCGAAGATTTCGTCGAGTTTGACGAAAAATAGCCGTCATTTCCTTCCCGTTGGAGATATTTCGTCGCTTAAGCACTCGTTGAACTCCATTTCACAGTTCTAATTTAATGCACAACCATTTAAGCGTCGAAACAATCAAAATATCTCGCAAATCGCGAAGATTTCGTCGATTTTGACGAAAAATAGCCGTCATTTTTTTCCCGTTGGAGATATTTTGACTTTTAAGCGCTCGTTGAACTCCATTTCACAGTGCTAATGCAATGCACAACCATTTAAGCGTCGAAACAACCAGAATATCTCGCAAATCGCGAAGATTTAGTCGATTTTGACAAAAAATAGCCGCCATTTCCTTCCCGTTGGAGATACTTGGTCGTTTAAGCACTCGTTGAACTCCATTTCACAGTGCTAATGCAATGCACAACCATTTAAGGGTCGAAACAATCAAAATATCTCGCAAATCTCGAGGATTTCGTCGATTTTGACGAAAAATAGCCGTCATTTCCTTCCCGTTGGAGATATTTCGTCGCTTAAGCACTCGTTGAACTCCATTTCACAGTGCTAATTTAATGCACAACCATTTAAGCGTCGAAACAATCAAAATATCTCGCAAATCGCGAAGATTTCGTCGATTTTGACGAAAAATAGCCGTCATTTTTTTCCCGTTGGAGATATTTTGACTTTTAAGCGCTTGTTGAACTCCATTTCACAGTGCTAATGCAATGCACAACCATTTAAGCGTCGAAACAACCAGAATATCTCGCAAATCGCGAAGATTTCGTCGAGTTTGACGAAAAATAGCCGTCATTTCCTTCCCGTTGGAGATATTTCGTCGCTTAAGCACTCGTTGAACTCCATTTCACAGTGCTAATTTAATGCACAACCATTTAAGCGTCGAAACAATCAAAATATCTCGCAAATCGCGAAGATTTCGCCGATTTTGACGAAAAATAGCCGTCATTTTTTTCCCGTTGGAGATATTTTGACTTTTAAGCGCTCGTTGAACTCCATTTCACAGTGCTAATGCAATGCACAACCATTTAAGCGTCGAAACAACCAGAATATCTCGCAAATCGCGAAGATTTAGTCGATTTTGACAAAAATAGCCGCCATTTCCTTCCCGTTGGAGATACTTGGTCGTTTAAGCACTCGTTGAACTCCATTTCACAGTGCTAATGCAATGCACAACCATTTAAGGGTCGAAACAATCAAAATATCTCGCAAATCTCGAGGATTTCGTCGATTTTGACGAAAAATAGCCGTCATTTCCTTCCCGTTGGAGATATTTCGTCGCTTAAGCACTCGTTGAACTCCATTTCACAGTGCTAATTTAATGCACAACCATTTAAGCGTCGAAACAATCAAAATATCTCGCAAATCGCGAAGATTTCGTCGATTTTGACGAAAAATAGCCGTCATTTTTTTCCCGTTGGAGATATTTTGACTTTTAAGCGCTCGTTGAACTCCATTTCACAGTGCTAATGCAATGCACAACCATTTAAGCGTCGAAACAACCAGAATATCTCGCAAATCGCGAAGATTTCGTCGATATTGACGAAAAATAGCCGTCATTTCCTTCCCGTTGGAGATATTTCGTCGTTTAAGCACTCGTTGAACTCCATTTCACAGTGCTAATGCAATGCACAACCATTTAAGCGTCGAAACAACCAGAATATCTCGCAAATCGCGAAGATTTCGTCGATATTGACGAAAAATAGCCGTCATTTCCTTCCCGTTGGAGATATTTCGTCGTTTAAGCACTCGTTGAACTCCATTTCACAGTGTTAATGCAATGCACAACCATTTAAGCGTCGAAACAACCAGAATATCTCGCAAATCACGAAGATTTCGTTTATTTTGACGAAAAATAGCCGTCATTTCCTTCCCGTTGGAGATATTTCGACGTTTAAGCACTCGTTGAACTCCATTTCACAGTGCTAATGCAATGCACAACCATTTAAGCGTCGAAACAACCACAATATCTCGCAAATCGCGAAGATTTCGTCGATTTTGACGAAAAATAGCCGTCATTTCCTTCCCGTTGGAGATATTTCGTCGTTTAAGCACTCGTTGAACTCCATTTCACAGTGCTAATGCAATGCACAACCATTTAAGCGTCGAAACAACCAGAATATCTCGCAAATCGCGAAGATTTCGTCGATATTGACGAAAAATAGCCGTCATTTCCTTCCCGTTGGAGATATTTCGTCGCTTAAGCACTCGTTGAACTCCATTTCGCAGTGCTAATTTAATGCACAACCATTTAAGCGTCGAACAATCAAAATATCTCGCAAATCGCGAAGATTTCGTCGATTTTGACGAAAAATAGCCGTTATTTTTTTCCCGTTGGAGATATTTTGACTTTTAAGCGCTCGTTGAACTCCATTTCACAGTGCTAATGCAATGCACAACCATTCAAGCGTCGAAACAACCAGAATATCTCGCAAATCGCGAAGATTTAGTCGATTTTGACGAAAAATAGCCGTCATTTCCTTCCCGTTGGAGATATTTCGACGTTTAAGCGCTCGTTGAACTCCATTTCACAGTGCTAATGCAATGCACAACCATTTAAGCGTCGAAACAACCAGAATATCTCGCAAATCACGAAGATTTCGTTTATTTTGACGACAAATAACCGTCATTTCCTTCCCGTTGGAGATATTTCGACGTTTAAGCGCTCGTTGAACTCCATTTCACAGTGCTAATGCAATGCACAACCATTTAAGCGTCGAAACAACCAGAATATCTCGCAAATCGCGAAGATTTCGTGATTTTGACGAAAAATAGCCGTCATTTCCTTCCCGTTGGAGATATTTCGTCGTTTAAGCATTCGTTGAACTCGATTTCACAGCGCTAATGCAATGCACAAACATTTAATCGTCGAAACAACCAGAATATCTCGCAAATCGCGAAGATTTCGTCGATTTTGACGAAAAGTAGCCGTCATTTCCTTCCCGTTGGTGATAATTCGACATTTAAGCACTCGTTGAACTCCGTTTCACAGTGCTAATTTAATGCACAACCATTTAAGCGTCGAAACAATCAAAATATCTCGCAAATCGCGAAGATTTCGTCGATTTTGACGAAAAATAGCCGTCATTTCTTTCCCGTTGGAGATATTTCGACGTTTAAGCACTCGTTGAACTCCATTTCACAGTGCTAATGAAATGCACAACCATTTAAGCGTCGAAACAATCAAAATATCTCGCAAATCGCGAAGATTTCGTCGATTTTGACGAAAAATAGCCGTCATTTCCTTCCCGTTGGAGATATTTCGACGTTGAAGCACTCGTTGAACTCCATTTCACGGTGCTAATGTAATGCACAACCATTTAAGCGTCGAAACAACCAGAATATCTCGCAAATCGCGAAGATTTCGTCGATTTTGACGAAAAATAGCCGTCATTTCCTTCCCGTTGGAGATAATTCGTCCTTTAAGCACTCGTTGAACCCCATTTCACAGTGCTAATGCAATGCACAACCATTTAAGCGTCGAAACAACCAGAATATCTCTCAAATCGCGAAGATTTCGTTTATTTTGACGAAAAATAGCCGTCATTTCCTTCCCGTTGGAGATATTTCGTCGTTTAAGCACTCGTTGAACTCCATTTCACAGTGCTAATGCAATGCACAACCATTTAAGCGTCGAAACAATCAAAATATCTCGCAAATCGCCAAGATTTCGTCGAGTTTGACGAAAAATAGCCGTCATTTCCTTCCTGTTGGAGATATTTCGACGTTGAAGCACTCGTTGTACTCCACTTCACAGTGCTAATGCAATGCACAACCATTTAAGCGTCGAAACAAATAAAATATCTCGCAAATCGCGAAGATTTCGTCGATTTTGACGAAAAATAGCCGTCATTTCCTTCCCGTTGGAGATATTTCGTCGTTTAAGTACTCGTTGAACTCCATTTCACAGTGCTAATGCAATGCACAACCATTTAAGCGTCGAAACAACCAGAATATCTCGGAAATCGCGAAGATTTCGTCGATTTTGACGAAAAATAGCCGTCATTTCCTTCCCGTTGGAGGTATTTCCACGTTTAAGCACTCGTTGAACTCCATTTCACAGTGCTAATGCAACGCACAACCATTTAAGCGTCGAAACAACCAGCATATCTCGCAAATCGCGAAGATTTCGTTTATTTTGACGAAAAATAGCCGTCATTTCCTTCCCGTTGGAGATATTTCGTCGTTTAAGCACTCGTTGAACTCCATTTCACAGTGCTAATGCAATGCACAACCATTTAAGCGTCGAAACAATCAAAATATCTCGCAAATCGCCAAGATTTCGTCGATTTTGACGAAAAATAGCCGTCATTTCCTTCCTGTTGGAGATATTTCGACGTTGAAGCACTCGTTGTACTCCACTTCACAGTGCTAATGCAATGCACAACCATTTAAGCGTCGAAACAATTAAAATATCTCGCAAATCGCGAAGATTTCGTCGATTTTGACGAAAAATAGCCGTCATTTCCTTCCCGTTGGAGATATTTCGACGTTGAAGCACTCGTTGAACTCCATTTCACGGTGCTAATGCAATGCGCAACCATTTAAGCGTCGAAACAAGCAAAATATCTCGCAAATCGCGAAGATTTCGTCGATTTTGACGAAAAATGGCCGTCATTTCCTTCCCGTTGGAGATATTTCGACGTTTAAGCACTCGCTGAACTCCATTTCACAGTGCTAATGCAATGCACTACCATTTAAGCGTCGATACAATCAAAATATCTCGCAAATCGCGAAGATTTCGTCGATTTTGACGAAAAATAGCCGTCATTTCCTTCCCGTTGGAGATATTTCGACGTTTAAGCACTCGTTGAACTCCATTTCACAGTGCTAATGCAATGCACAACCATTTAAGGGTCGAAACAATCAAAATATCTCGCAAATCTCGAGGATTTCGTCGATTTTGACGATAAATAGCCGTCATTTCCTTCCCGTTGGAGATATTTCGACGTTTAAGCACTCGTTGAACTCCATTTCACAGTGCTAATGCAATGCACAACCATTTAAGCGTCGAAACAATCAAAATATCTCGCAAATCGCGAAGATTTCGTCGATTTTGACGAAAAATAGCCGTCATTTCCTTCCCGTTGGAGATATTTCGACGTTTAAGCACTCGTTGAACTCCATTTCACAGTGCTAATGTAATGCACAACCATTTAAGCGTCGAAACAACCAGAATATCTCGCAAATCGCGAAGATTTCGTCGATTTTGACGAAAAATAGCCGTCATTTCCTTCCCGTTGGAGATATTTCGTCGTTTAAGCACTCGTTGAACTCCATTTCACAGTGCTAATGCAATGCACAACCATTTAAGCGTCGAAACAATCAAAATATCTCGCAAATCGCCAAGATTTCGTCGATTTTGACGAAAAATAGCCGTCATTTCCTTCCTGTTGGAGATATTTCGACGTTGAAGCACTCGTTGTACTCCACTTCACAGTGCTAATGCAATGCACAACCATTTAAGCGTCGAAACAATTAAAATATCTCGCAAATCGCGAAGATTTCGTCGATTTTGACGAAAAATAGCCGTCATTTCCTTCCCGTTGGAGATATTTCGACGTTGAAGCACTCGTTGAACTCCATTTCACGGTGCTAATGCAATGCGCAACCATTTAAGCGTCGAAACAAGCAAAATATCTCGCAAATCGCGAAGATTTCGTCGATTTTGACGAAAAATGGCCGTCATTTCCTTCCCGTTGGAGATATTTCGACGGTTCAGCACTCGCTGAACTCCATTTCACAGTGCTAATGCAATGCACTACCATTTAAGCGTCGATACAATCAAAATATCTCGCAAATCGCGAAGATTTCGTCGATTTTGACGAAAAATAGCCGTCATTTCCTTCCCGTTGGAGATATTTCGACGTTTAAGCACTCGTTGAACTCCATTTCACAGTGCTAATGCAATGCACAACCATTTAAGGGTCGAAACAATCAAAATATCTCGCAAATCTCGAGGATTTCGTCGATTTTGACGAAAAATAGCCGTCATTTCCTTCCCGTTGGAGATATTTCGACGTTTAAGCATTCGTTGAACTCCATTTCACAGTGCTAATGCAAAGCACAACTATTTAAGCGTCGAAACAACTAGAATATCCCGGAAATCGCGAAGATTTCGTCGATTTTGACGAAAAATAGCCGTTATTTCCTTCCCGTTGGAGATATTTCGTCGTTTAAGCACTCGTTGAACTCCATTTCACAGTGCTAATGCAATGCACAGCCATTTAAGCGTCGAAACAACTAGAATATCTCGGAAATCGCGAAGATTTCGTCGATTTTGACGAAAAATAGCCGTCATTTCCTTCCCGTTGGAGATATTTCGACGTTTAAGCACTCGTTGAACTCCATTTCACAGTGCTAATGCAATGCACAACTATTTAAGGGTCGAAACAATCAAAATATCTCGCAAATCGCCAAGATTTCTTCGAGTTTGACGAAAAATAGCCGTCATTTCCTTCCCGTTGGAGATATTTCGACGTTTAAGCACTCGTTGAACTCCATTTCACAGTGCTAATGCAATGCACAACCATTTAAGCGTCGAAACAATCAAAATATCTCGCAAATCGCGAAGATTTCGTCGATTTTGACGAAAAATAGCCGTCATTTCCTTCCCGTTGGAGATAATTCGACGTTTAAGCACTCGTTGAACTCCATTTCACGGTGCAAATGCAATGTACAACAATTTAAGCGTCGAAACAATCAAAATATCTCGCTAATCGCCAAGATTTCGTCGAGTTTGACGAAAAATAGCCGTCATTTCCTTCCCGTTGGAGATATTTCGACGTTTAAGCACTCGTTGAACTCCATTTGACAGTGCTAATGTAATGCATAACCATTTGAGCGTCGAAACAATCAAAATATCTCGCAAATCGCGAAGATTTCGTCGATTTTGACGAAAAATAGCCGTCATTTCCTTCCCGTTGGAGATATTTCGACGTTGAAGCACTCGTTGAACTCCATTTCACGGTGCTAATGCAATGTACAACCATTTAAGCGTCGAAACAATCAAAATATCTCGCAAATCGCCATGATTTCGTCGAGTTTGACGGAAAAAAACCGTCATTTCCTTCCCGTTGGAGATACTTCGTCGTTTAAGCACTCGTTGAACTCCATTTCACAGTGCTAATGCAATGCACAACCATTTAAGCGTCGAAACAACCAGAATATCTCGAAAATCGCGAAGATTTCGTCGATTTTGACGAAAAATAGCCGTCATTTCCTTCCCGTTGGAGATATTTCTACGTTTAAGCCCTCGTTGAACTCCATTTCGCAGTGCTAATGCAATGCACAAACATTTGAGCGTCGAAACAATCAAAATATCTCGCAAATCGCCAAAATTTTGTCGAGTTTGACGAAAAATAGCCGTCATTTCCTTCCCGTTGGAGATATTTCGTCGTTTAAGCACTCGTTGAACTCCATTTCACAGTGCTAATGCAATGCACAACCATTTAAGCGTCGAAACAATCAAAATATCTCGCAAATCGCCAAGATTTCGTCGAGTTTGACGAAAAATAGCCGTCATTTCCTTCCCGTTGGAGATATTTCGACGTTTAAGCACTCGTTGAACTCCATTTCACGGTGCTAATGTAATGCACAACCATTTAAGCGTCGAAACAATCAAAATATCTCGCAAATCGCGAAGATTTCGTCGATTTTGACGAAAAATAGCCGTCATTTCCTTCCCGTTGGAGATATTTCGACGTTTAAGCACTCGTTGAACTCCATTTCACGGTGCTAATGCAATGTACAAGCATTTAAGCGTCGAAACAATCAAAATATCTCGCAAATCGCCAAGATTTCGTCGAGTTTGACGAAAAATAGCCGTCATTTCCTTCCCTTTGGAGATATTTCGCCGTTTATGCACTCGTTGAACTCCATTTCACAGTGCTAATGCAATGCACAACCATTTAAGCGTCGAAACAATCAGAATATCTCGGAAATCGCGAAGATTTCGTCGATCTTGACGAAAAATAGCCGTCATTTCCTTCCCGTTGGAGAAATTTCTACGTTCAAGCACTCGCTGAACTCCATTTCACAGTGCTAATGCAATGCACAACCATTTAAGCGTCGAAACAATCAAAATATCTCGCAAATCGCGAAGATTTCGTCGATTTTGACGAAAAATAGCCGTCATTTCCTTCCCGTTGGAGATATTTCGACGTTTAAGCGCTCGTTGAACTCCATTTCACAGTGCTAATGCAATGCACAACCATTTAAGCGTCGAAACAATCAAAATATCTCGCAAATCGCGAAGATTTCGTCGATTTTGACGAAAAATAGCCGTCATTTCCTTCCCGTTGGAGATATTTCAACGTTGAAGCACTCGTTGTACTCCACTTCACAGTGCTAATTCAATGCACAACCATTTAAGGGTCGAAACAATCAAAATATCCCGAAAATCTCGAGGATTTCGTCGATTTTGACGAAAAATAGCCGTCATTTCCTTCCTGTTGGAGATATTTCGACGTTGAAGCACTCGTTGTACTCCACTTCACAGTGCTAATGCAATGCACAACCATTTAAGCGTCGAAACAATTAAAATATCTCGCAAATCGCGAAGATTTCGTCGATTTTGACGAAAAATAGCCGTCATTTCCTTCCCGTTGGAGATATTTCGACGTTGAAGCACTCGTTGAACTCCATTTCACGGTGCTAATGCAATGCGCAACCATTTAAGCGTCGAAACAAGCAAAATATCTCGCAAATCGCGAAGATTTCGTCGATTTTGACGAAAAATAGCCGTCATTTCCTTCCCGTTGGAGATATTTCGACGTTTAAGCACTCGTTGAACTCCATTTCACGGTGCTAATGCAATGTACAACCATTTAAGCGTCGAAACAATCAAAATATCTCGCAAATCGCGAAGATTTCGTCGATTTTGACGAAAAATTGCCGTCATTTCCTTCCCGTTGGAGATATTTCGACGTTTAAGCACTCGTTGAACTCCATTTCACGGTGCTAATGCAATGTACAACCATTTAAGCGTCGAAACAATCAAAATATCTCGCAAATCGCGAAGATTTCGTCGATTTTGACGAAAAATAGCCGTCATTTCCTTCCCGTTGGAGATATTTCGTCGTTTAAGCACTCGTTGAACTCCATTTCACAGTGCTAATGCAATGCACAACCATTTAAGCGTCGAAACAACCAGAATATCTCGGAAACCGCGAAGATTTCGTCGATTTTGACGAAAAATAGCCGTCATTTCCTTCCCGTTGGAGATATTTCGACGTTTAAGCACTCGTTGAACTCCATTTCACAGTGCTAATGCAATGCACAACCATTTAAGGGTCGGAACAATCAAAATATCTGGCAAATCGCGAAGATTTCGCCGATTTTGTCGAAAAATAGCCGTCATTTCCTTCCCGTTGGAGATATTTCGACGTTTAAGCACTCGTTGAACTCCATTTCACAGTGCTAATGCAATGCACAACCATTTAAGCGTCGAAACAATCAAAATATCTCGCAAATCGCGAAGATTTCGTCGAGTTTGACGAAAAATAGCCGTCATTTCCTTCCCGTTGGAGATATTTCGACGTTGAGGGACTCGTTGAACTCCATTTCACAGTGCTAATGCAACGCACAACCATTTAAGCGTCGAAACAATCAAAATATCTCGCAAATTGCCAAGATTTCGTCGATTTTGACAAAAAATGGCCGTCATTTCCTTCCCGTTGGAGATATTTCGAAGTTTAAGCACTCGTTGAACTCCATTTCAGGGTGCTAATGCAATGCACAACCATTTAAGCGTCGAAACAATCAAAATATCTCGCAAATCGCGAAGATTTCGTCGATTTTGTCGAAAAATAGCCGTCATTTCCTTCCCGTTGGAGAAATTTCTACGTTCAAGCACTCGCTGAACTCCATTTCACAGTGCTAATGTAATGCACAACCATTTAAGGGTCGAAACAATCAAAATATCTCGCAAATCTCGAGGATTTCGTCGAGTTTGACGAAAAAAAGCGGTCATTTCCTTCCCGTTGGAGATATTTCGTCGTTTAAGCACTCGTTGAACTCCATTTCACAGTGCTAATGCAATGCACAACCATTTAAGCGTCGAAACAACCAGAATATCTCGGAAATCGCGAAGATTTCGTCGATTTTAACGAAAAATAGCCGTCATTTCCTTCCCGTTGGAGATATTTCGACGTTTAAGCGCTCGTTGAACTCCATTTCACAGTGCTGATGCAATGCACAACCATTTAAGCGTCGAAACAACCAGAATATCTCGGAAATCGCGAAGATTTCGTCGATTTTGACGAAAAATAGCCGTCATTTCCTTCCTGTTGGAGATATTTCGACGTTGAAGCACTCGTTGTACTCCACTTCACAGTGCTAATGCAATGCACAACCATTTAAGCGTCGAAACAATTAAAATATCTCGCAAATCGCGAAGATTTCGTCGATTTTGACGAAAAATAGCCGTCATTTCCTTCCCGTTGGAGATATTTCGACGTTGAAGCACTCGCTGAACTCCATTTCACGGTGCTAATGCAATGCGCAACCATTTAAGCGTCGAAACAAGCAAAATATCTCGCAAATCGCGAAGATTTCGTCGATTTTGACGAAAAATGGCCGTCATTTCCTTCCCGTTGGAGATATTTCGACGTTTAAGCACTCGCTGAACTCCATTTCACAGTGCTAATGCAATGCACAACCATTTAAGCGTCGAAACAATCAAAATATCTCGCAAATCGCGAAGATTTCGTCGATTTTGACGAAAAATAGCCGTCATTTCCTTCCCGTTGGAGATATTTCGACGTTTAAGCGCTCGTTGAACTCCATTTCACAGTGCTAATGCAATGCACAACCATTTAAGCGTCGAAACAATCAAAATATCTCGCAAATCGCGAAGATTTCGTCGATTTTGACGAAAAATAGCCGTCATTTCCTTCCCGTTGGAGATATTTCGACGTTGAAGCACTCGTTGTACTCCTCTTCACAGTGCTAAAGCAATGCACAACCATTTAAGGGTCGAAACAATCAAAATATCCCGAAAATCTCGAGGATTTCGTCGATTTTGACGAAAAATAGCCGTCATTTCCTTCCCGTTGGAGATATTTCGACGTTTAAGCACTCGTTGAACTCCATTTCACAGTGCTAATGCAATGCACAACCATTTAAGCGTCGAAACAACCAGAATATCTCGGAAACCGCGAAGATTTCGTCGATTTTGACGAAAAATAGCCGTCATTTTCTTCCCGTTGGAGATATTTCGACGTTTAAGCACTCGTTGAACTCCATTTCACAGTGCTAATGCAATGCACAACCATTTAAGGGTCGGAACAATCAAAATATCTGGCAAATCGCGAAGATTTCGCCGATTTTGTCGAAAAATAGCCGTCATTTCCTTCCCGTTGGAGATATTTCGACGTTTAAGCACTCGTTGAACTCCATTTCACAGTGCTAATGCAATGCACAACCATTTAAGCGTCGAAACAATCAAAATATCTCGCAAATCGCGAAGATTTCGTCGAGTTTGACGAAAAATAGCCGTCATTTCCTTCCCGTTGGAGATATTTCGACGTTGAGGGACTCGTTGAACTCCATTTCACAGTGCTAATGCAACGCACAACCATTTGAGCGTCGAAACAATCAAAATATCTCGCAAATTGCCAAGATTTCGTCGATTTTGACAAAAAATGGCCGTCATTTCCTTCCCGTTGGAGATATTTCGAAGTTTAAGCACTCGTTGAACTCCATTTCACGGTGCTAATGCAATGCACAACGATTTAAGCGTCGAAACAATCAAAATATCTCGCAAATCGCGAAGATTTCGTCGATTTTGTCGAAAAATAGCCGTCATTTCCTTCCCGTTGGAGAAATTTCTACGTTCAAGCACTCGCTGAACTCCATTTCACAGTGCTAATGTAATGCACAACCATTTAAGGGTCGAAACAATCAAAATATCTCGCAAATCTCGAGGATTTCGTCGAGTTTGACGAAAAATAGCCGTCATTTCCTTCCCGTTGGAGATATTTCGTCGTTTAAGCACTCGTTGAACTCCATTTCACAGTGCTAATGCAATGCACAACCATTTAAGCGTCGAAACAACCAGAATATCTCGGAAATCGCGAAGATTTCGTCGATTTTGACGAAAAATAGCCGTCATTTCCTTCCCGTTGGAGATATTTCGACGTTTAAGCGCTCGTTGAACTCCATTTCACAGTGCTGATGCAATGCACAACCATTTAAGCGTCGAAACAACCAGAATATCTCGGAAATCGCGAAGATTTCGTCGATTTTGACGAAAAATAGCCGTCATTTCCTTCCTGTTGGAGATATTTCGACGTTGAAGCACTCGCTGAACTCCATTTCACGGTGCTAATGCAATGCGCAACCATTTAAGCGTCGAAACAAGCAAAATATCTCGCAAATCGCGAAGATTTCGTCGATTTTGACGAAAAATAGCCGTCATTTCCTTCCCGTTGGAGATATTTCGACGTTTGAGCGCTCGTTGAACTCCATTTCACAGTGCTAATGCAATGCACAACCATTTAAGCGTCGAAACAATCAAAATATCTCGCAAATCGCGAAGATTTCGTCGATTTTGACGAAAAATAGCCGTCATTTCCTTCCCGTTGGAGATATTTCGACGTTGAAGCACTCGTTGTACTCCACTTCACAGTGCTAATGCAATGCACAACCATTTAAGGGTCGAAACAATCAAAATATCCCGAAAATCTCGAGGATTTCGTCGATTTTGACGAAAAATAGCCGTCATTTCCTTCCTGTTGGAGATATTTCGACGTTGAAGCACTCGTTGTACTCCACTTCACAGTGCTAATGCAATGCACAACCATTTAAGCGTCGAAACAATTAAAATATCTCGCAAATCGCGAAGATTTCGTCGATTTTGACGAAAAATAGCCGTCATTTCCTTCCCGTTGGAGATATTTCGACGTTGAAGCACTCGTTGAACTCCATTTCACGGTGCTAATGCAATGCGCAACCATTTAAGCGTCGAAACAAGCAAAATATCTCGCAAATCGCGAAGATTTCGTCGATTTTGACGAAAAATGGCCGTCATTTCCTTCCCGTTGGAGATTTTTCGACGTTTAAGCACTCGCTGAACTCCATTTCACAGTGCTAATGCAATGCACAACCATTTAAGCGTCGAAACAATCAAAATATCTCGCAAATCGCGAAGATTTCGTCGATTTTGACGAAAAATAGCCGTCATTTCCTTCCCGTTGGAGATATTTCGACGTTTAAGCACTCGTTGCACTCCATTTCACGGTGCTAATGCAACGCACAACCATTTAAGCGTCGAAACAACCAGAATATCTCGGAAATCGCGAAGATTTCGTCGATTTTGACGAAAAATAGCCGTCATTTCCTTCCCGTTGGAGATATTTCGTCGTTTAAGCACTCGTTGAACTCCATTTCACAGTGCTAATGCAATGCACAACCATTTAAGCGTCGAAACAACCAGAATATCTCGGAAACCGCGAAGATTTCGTCGATTTTGACGAAAAATAGCCGTCATTTCCTTCCCGTTGGAGATATTTCGACGTTTAAGCACTCGTTGAACTCCATTTCACAGTGCTAATGCAATGCACAACCATTTAAGGGTCGGAACAATCAAAATATCTCGCAAATCTCGAGGATTTCGTCGATTTTGACGAAAAATAGCCGTCATATCCCTCCCGTTGGAGATATTTCGACGTTTAAGCATTCGTTGAACTCCATTTCACAGTGCTAATGCAACGCACAACCATTTAAGCGTCGAAACAACCAGAATATCTCGGAAATCGCGAAGATTTCGTCGATTTTGACGAAAAATAGCCGTCATTTCCTTCCCGTTGAAGATATTTCGTCGTTTAAGCACTCGTTGAACTCCATTTCACAGTGCTAATGTAATGCACAACCATTTAAGCGTCGAAACAACCAGAATATCTCGGAAATCGCGAAGATTTCGTCGATTTTGACGAAAAATAGCCGTCATTTCCTTCCCGTTGGAGATATTTCGTCGTTTAAGCACTCGTTGAACTCCATTTCACAGTGCTAATGCAATGCACAACCATTTAAGCGTCGAAACAACCAGAATATCTCGGAAATCGCGAAGATTTCGTCGATTTTGACGAAAAATAGCCGTCATTTCCTTCCCGTTGGAGATATTTCGACGTTTAAGCACTCGTTGAACTCCATTTCACAGTGCTAATGCAATGCACAACCATTTAAGGGTCGAAACAATCAAAATATCTCGGAAATCTCGAGGATTTCGTCGATTTTGACGAAAAATAGCCGTCATTTCCTTCCCGTTGGAGATATTTCGACGTTGAAGCACTCGTTGAACTCCATTTCACGGTGCTAATGCAATGTACAACCATTTAAGCGTCGAAACAATCAAAATATCTCGCAAATCGCCAAGATTCCGTCGAGTTTGACGAAAAATGGCCGTCATTACCTTCCCGTTGGAGATATTTCGTCGTTTAAGCACTCGTTGAACTCCATTTCACAGTGCTAATGCAATGCACAACCATTTAAGCGTCGAAACAACCAGAATATCTCGGAAATCGCGAAGAATTCGTCGATTTTGACGAAAAATAGCCGTCATTTCCTTCCCGTTGGAGACATTTCGACGTTTAAGCACTCGTTGAACTCCATTTCACAGTGCTAATGCAATGCACAACCATTTAAGGGTCGAAACAATCAAAATATCTCGCAAATCTCGAGGATTTCGTCGATTTTGACGAAAAATAGCCGTCATTCCCCTCCCGTTGGAGATATTTCGACGTTTAAGCACTCGTTGAACTCCATTTCACAGTTCTAATGCAATGCACAACCATTTAAGAGTCGAAACAATCAAAATATCTCGCAAATCGCCAAGATTTCGTCGAGTTTGACGAAAAATAGCCGTCATTTCCTTCCCTTTGGAGATATTTCGTCGTTTATGCACTCGTTGAACTCCATTTCACAGTGGTAATGCAATGCACAACCATTTAAGCGTCGAAACAACCAGAATATCTCGCAAATCGCGAAGATTTAGTCGATTTTGACGAAAAATAGCCGTCATTTCCTTCCCGTTGGAGATATTTCGACGTTTAAGCACTCGTTGAACTCCATTTCACGGTGCTAATGCAATGTACAACCATTTAAGCGTCGAAACAATCAAAATATCTCGCAAATCGCGAAGATTTCGTCGATTTTGACGAAAAATAGCCGTCATTTCCTTCCCGTTGGAGATATTTCGACGTTTAAGCACTCGTTGAACTCCACTTCACGGTGCTAATGCAATGCATAACCATTTAAGCGTCGAAACAACCAGAATATCTCGCAAATCGCGAAGATTTCGTCGATTTTGGCGAAAAATAGCCGTCATTTCCTTCCCGTTGGAGATATTTCGTCGTTTAAGCACTCGTTGAACTCCATTTCACAGTGCTAATGCAATGCACAACCATTTAAGCGTCGAAACAACCAGAATATCTCGCAAATCGCGAAGATTTCGTCGATTTTGACGAAAAATAGCCGTCATTTCTTTCCCGTTGGAGATATTTCGTCGTTTAAGCACTCGTTGAACTCCATTTCACAGTGCTAATGCAATGCACAACCATTTAAGCGTCGAAACAACCAGAATATCTCGCAAATCGCGAAGATTTCGTCGATTTTGACGAAAAATAGCCGTCATTTCCTTCCCGTTGGAGATAATTCGTCCTTTAAGCACTCGTTGAACTCCATTTCACAGTGCTAATGCAATGCACAACCATTTAAGCGTCGAAACAACCAGAATATCTCGCAAATCGCGAAGATTTCGTTTATTTTGACGAAAAATAGCCGTCATTTCCTTACCGTTGGAGATATTTTGACGTTTAAGCGCTCGTTGAACACCATTTCACAGTGCTAATGCAATGCACAACCATTTAAGCGTCGAAACAACCACAATATCTCGCAAATCGCGAAGATTTCGTCGATTTTGACGAAAAATAGCCGTCATTTCCTTCCCGTTGGAGATATTTCGACGTTTGAGCACTCGCTGAACTCCATTTCACAGTGCTAATGTAATGCACAACCATTTAAGCGTCGAAATATCAAAATATCTCGCAAATCGCGAAGATTTTGTCGATTTTGACGAAAAATAGCCGTCATTTCCTTCCCGTTGGAGATATTTTGACTTTTAAGCGCTCGTTGAACTCCATTTCACAGTGCTAATGCAATGCACAACCATTTAAGCGTCGAAACAACCACAATATCTCGCAAATCGCGAAGATTTCGTCGATTTTGACGAAAAATAGCCGTCATTTCCTTCCCGTTGGAGATATTTCGACGTTTAAGCACTCGCTGAACTCCATTTCACAGTGTTAATGCAATGCACAACCATTTAAGCGTCGAAACAACCAGAATATCTCGCAAATCGCGAAGATTTCGTCGATTTTGACGAAAAATAGCCGTCATTTCTTTCCCGTTGTCGATATTTTGACTTTTAAGCGCTCGTTGAACTTCATTTCACAGTGCTAATGCAATGCACAACCATTTAAGCGTCGAAAAATCAAAATATCTCGAAAATCGCGAAGATTTCGTCGATTTTGACGATAAATAGCCGTCATTTCCTTCCCGTTGGAGATATTTTGACTTTTAAGCGCTCGTTGAACTCCATTTCACAGTGCTAATGCAATGCACAACCATTTAAGCGTCGAAACAACCAGAATATCGCGCAAATCGCGAAGATTTAGTCGATTTTGACGAAAAATAGCCGTCATTTCCTTCCCGTTGGAGATACCTCGACGTTTAAGCGCTCGTTGAACTCCATTTCACAGTGCTAATGCAATACACAACCACTTAAGCGTCGAAACAACCAGAATATCTCGCAAATCGCGAAGATTTCGTCGAGTTTGACGAAAAATAGCCGTCATTTCCTTCCCGTTGGAGATATTTCGACGTTTAAGCGCTCGTTGAACTCCATTTCACAGTGCTAATGCAACGCACATCCATTTAAGCGTCGAAACAACAAGAATATCTCGGAAATCGCGATGATTTCGTCGATTTTGACGAAAAATAGCCGTCATTTCCTTCCTGTTGGAGATATTTCGACGTTGAAGCACTCGTTGAACTCCATTTCACGGTGCTAATGCAATGTACAACCATTTAATCGTCGAAACAATCAAAATATCTCGCAAATCGCCAAGATTCCGTCGAGTTTGACGAAAAATAGCCGTCATTACCTTCCCGTTGGAGATATTTCGACGTTGAAGCACTCGTTGAACTCCATTTCACGGTGCTAATGCAATGTACAACCATTTAAGCGTCGAAGCAATCAAAATATCTCGCAAATCGCCAAGATTCCGTCGAGTTTGACGAAAAATAGCCGTCATTACCTTCCCGTTGGAGATATTTCGTCGTTTAAGCACTCGTTGAACTCCATTTCACAGTGCTAATGCAATGCACAACCATTTAAGCGTCGAAACAACCAGAATATCTCGGAAATCGCGAAGAATTCGTCGATTTTGACGAAAAATAGCCGTCATTTCCTTCCCGTTGGAGACATTTCGACGTTTAAGCACTCGTTGAACTCCATTTCACAGTGCTAATGTAATGCACAACCATTTAGGCGTCGAAACAATCAAAATATCTCGCAAATCGCGAAGATTTCGTCGATTTTGACGAAAAATAGCCGTCATTTCCTTCCCGTTGGAGATATTTCGACGTTGAAGCACTCGTTGAACTCCATTTCACGGTGCTAATGCAATGTACAACCATTTAAGCGTCGAAACAATCAAAATATCTCGCAAATCGCCAAGATTCCGTCGAGTTTGACGAAAAATAGCCGTCATTACCTTCCCGTTGGAGATATTTCGTCGTTTAAGCACTCGTTGAACTCCATTTCACAGTGCTAATGCAATGCACAACCATTTAAGCGTCGAAACAACCAGAATATCTCGGAAATCGCGAAGAATTCGTCGATTTTGACGAAAAATAGCCGTCATTTCCTTCCCGTTGGAGACATTTCGACGTTTAAGCACTCGTTAAACTCCATTTCACAGTGCTAATGCAATGCACAACCATTTAAGGGTCGAAACAATCAAAATATCTCGCAAATCTCGAGGATTTCGTCGATTTTGACGAAAAATAGCCGTCATTCCCTACCCGTTGGAGATATTTCGACGTTTAAGCACTCGTTGAACTCCATTTCACAGTTCTAATGCAATGCACAACCATTTAAGCGTCGAAACAATCAAAATATCTCGCAAATCGCCAAGATTTCGTCGAGTTTGACGAAAAATAGCCGTCATTTCCTTCCCTTTGGAGATATTTCGTCGTTTATGCACTCGTTGAACTCCATTTCACAGTGGTAATGCAATGCACAACCATTTAAGCGTCGAAACAACCAGAATATCTCGCAAATCGCGAAGATTTAGTCGATTTTGACGAAAAATAGCCGTCATTTCCTTCCCGTTGGAGATATTTCGACGTTTAAGCACTCGTTGAACTCCATTTCACGGTGCTAATGCAATGTACAACCATTTAAGCGTCGAAACAATCAAAATATCTCGCAAATCGCGAAGATTTCGTCGATTTTGACGAAAAATAGCCGTCATTTCCTTCCCGTTGGAGATATTTCGACGTTTAAGCACTCGTTGAACTCCACTTCACGGTGCTAATGCAATGCATAACCATTTAAGCGTCGAAACAACCAGAATATCTCGCAAATCGCGAAGATTTCGTCGATTTTGGCGAAAAATAGCCGTCATTTCCTTCCCGTTGGAGATATTTCGTCGTTTAAGCACTCGTTGAACTCCATTTCACAGTGCTAATGCAATGCACAACCATTTAAGCGTCGAAACAACCAGAATATCTCGCAAATCGCGAAGATTTCGTCGATTTTGACGAAAAATAACCGTCATTTCTTTCCCGTTGGAGATATTTCGTCGTTTAAGCACTCGTTGAACTCCATTTCACAGTGCTAATGCAATGCACAACCATTTAAGCGTCGAAACAACCAGAATATCTCGCAAATCGCGAAGATTTCGTTTATTTTGACGAAAAATAGCCGTCATTTCCTTACCGTTGGAGATATTTTGACGTTTAAGCGCTCGTTGAACACCATTTCACAGTGCTAATGCAATGCACAACCATTTAAGCGTCGAAACAACCACAATATCTCGCAAATCGCGAAGATTTCGTCGATTTTGACGAAAAATAGCCGTCATTTCCTTCCCGTTGGAGATATTTCGACGTTTGAGCACTCGCTGAACTCCATTTCACAGTGCTAATGTAATGCACAACCATTTAAGCGTCGAAATATCAAAATATCTCGCAAATCGCGAAGATTTTGTCGATTTTGACGAAAAATAGCCGTCATTTCCTTCCCGTTGGAGATATTTTGACTTTTAAGCGCTCGTTGAACTCCATTTCACAGTGCTAATGCAATGCACAACCATTTAAGCGTCGAAACAACCACAATATCTCGCAAATCGCGAAGATTTCGTCGATTTTGACGAAAAATAGCCGTCATTTCCTTCCCGTTGGAGATATTTCGACGTTTAAGCGCTCGTTGAACTCCATTTCACAGTGCTAATGCAATACACAACCACTTAAGCGTCGAAACAACCAGAATATCTCGCAAATCGCGAAGATTTAGTCGATTTTGACGATTAATAGCCGTCATTTCCTTCCCGTTGGAGATATTTCGACGTTTAAGGACTCGTAGAACTCCATTTCACAGTGCTAATGTAATGCACAACCATTTAAGCGTCGAAACAACCAGAATATCTCGCAAATCGCGAAGATTTCGTCGATTTTGACGAAAAATAGCCGTCATTTCCTTCCCGTTGGAGATATTTCGACGTTTAAGCACGCGCTGAACTCCATTTCACAGTGCTAATTTAATGCACAACCATTTAAGCGTCGAAAAATCAAAATATCTCGCAAATCGCGAAGATTTCGTCGATTTTGACGAAAAATAGCCGTCATTTCCTTCCCGTTGGAGATATTTCGACGTTTAAGCACTCGTTGAACTCCATTTCACGGTGCTAATGCAATGTACAACCATTTAAGCGTCGAAACAATCAAAATATCTCGCAAATCGCCAAGATTTCGTCGAGTTTGACGAAAAATAGCCGTCATTTCCTTCCCGTTGGAGATATTTCGTCGTTTAAGCACTCGCTGATCTCCATTTCACAGTGCTAATGCAATGCACAACCATTTAAGCGTCGAAACAACCAGAATAACTCGCAAATCGCGAAGATTTCGTCGATTTTGACGAAAAATAGCCGTCATTTCCTTCCCGTTGGAGACATTTCGACGTTTAAGCACTCGTTGACCTCCATTTCACAGTGCTAATGCAATGCACCACCATTTAAGTGTCGAAACAACCAGAATATCTCGCAAATCGCGAAGATTTCGTCGATTTTGACGAAAAATAGCCGTCATTTCCTTCCCGTTGGAGACATTTCGACGTTTAAGCACTCGTTGACCTCCATTTCACAGTGCTAATGCAATGCACCACCATTTAAGGATCGAAACAACCACAGTATCTCGCAAATCGCGAAGATTTCGTCGATTTTGACGAAAAATAGCCGTCATTTCCTTCCCGTTGGAGATATTTCGACGTTTAAGCGCTCGTTGAACTCCATTTCACAGTGCTAATGCAATGCACAACCATTTAAGCGTCGAAACAATCAAAATATCTCGCAAATCGCGAAGATTTCCTCGATTTTGACGAAAAATAGCCGTCATTTCCTTCCCGTTGGAGATATTTCGACGTTTACGCACTCGTTGAACTCCATTTCACGGTGCTAATGCAATGTACAACCATTTAAGCGTCGAAACAATCAAAATATCTCGCAAATCGCCAAGATTTCGTCGAGTTTGACGAAAAATAGCCGTCATTTCCTTCCCGTTGGAGATATTTCGACGTTTAAGCATTCGTTGAACTCCATTTCACAGTGCTAATGCAATGCACAACCATTTAAGGGTCGAAACAATCAAAATATCTCGCAAATCGCGAAGATTTCGTCGAGTTTGACGAAAAATAGCCGTCATTTCCTTCCCGTTGGAGATATTTCGACGTTGAGGGACTCGTTGAACTCCATTTCACAGTGCTAATGCAACGCACAACCATTTAAGCGTCGAAACAATCAAAATATCTCGCAAATTGCCAAGATTTCGTCGATTTTGACAAAAAATGGCCGTCATTTCCTTCCCGTTGGAGATATTTCGAAGTTTAAGCACTCGTTGAACTCCATTTCAGGGTGCTAATGCAATGCACAACCATTTAAGCGTCGAAACAATCAAAATATCTCGCAAATCGCGAAGATTTCGTCGATTTTGTCGAAAAATAGCCGTCATTTCCTTCCCGTTGGAGAAATTTCTACGTTCAAGCACTCGCTGAACTCCATTTCACAGTGCTAATGTAATGCACAACCAATTAAGGGTCGAAACAATCAAAATATCTCGCAAATCTCGAGGATTTCGTCGAGTTTGACGAAAAATAGCCGTCATTTCCTTCCCGTTGGAGATATTTCGTCGTTTAAGCACTCGTTGAACTCCATTTCACAGTGCTAATGCAATGCACAACCATTTAAGCGTCGAAACAACCAGAATATCTCGGAAATCGCGAAGATTTTGTCGATTTTAACGAAAAATAGCCGTCATTTCCTTCCCGTTGGAGATATTTCGACGTTTAAGCGCTCGTTGAACTCCATTTCACAGTGCTGATGCAATGCACAACCATTTAAGCGTCGAAACAACCAGAATATCTCGGAAATCGCGAAGATTTCGTCGATTTTGACGAAAAATAGCCGTCATTTCCTTCCTGTTGGAGATATTTCGACGTTGAAGCACTCGTTGTACTCCACTTCACAGTGCTAATGCAATGCACAACCATTTAAGCGTCGAAACAATTAAAATATCTCGCAAATCGCGAAGATTTCGTCGATTTTGACGAAAAATAGCCGTCATTTCCTTCCCGTTGGAGATATTTCGACGTTGAAGCACTCGCTGAACTCCATTTCACGGTGCTAATGCAATGCGCAACCATTTAAGCGTCGAAACAAGCAAAATATCTCGCAAATCGCGAAGATTTCGTCGATTTTGACGAAAAATGGCCGTCATTTCCTTCCCGTTGGAGATATTTCGACGTTTAAGCACTCGCTGAACTCCATTTCACAGTGCTAATGCAATGCACAACCATTTAAGCGTCGAAACAATCAAAATATCTCGCAAATCGCGAAGATTTCGTCGATTTTGACGAAAAATAGCCGTCATTTCCTTCCCGTTGGAGATATTTCGACGTTTAAGCGCTCGTTGAACTCCATTTCACAGTGCTAATGCAATGCACAACCATTTAAGCGTCGAAACAATCAAAATATCTCGCAAATCGCGAAGATTTCGTCGATTTTGACGAAAAATAGCCGTCATTTCCTTCCCGTTGGAGATATTTCGACGTTGAAGCACTCGTTGTACTCCACTTCACAGTGCTAATGCAATGCACAACCATTTAAGGGTCGAAACAATCAAAATATCCCGAAAATCTCGAGGATTTCGTCGATTTTGACGAAAAATAGCCGTCATTTCCTTCCCGTTGGAGATATTTCGACGTTTAAGCACTCGTTGAACTCCATTTCACAGTGCTAATGCAATGCACAACCATTTAAGCGTCGAAACAACCAGAATATCTCGGAAACCGCGAAGATTTCGTCGATTTTGACGAAAAATAGCCGTCATTTTCTTCCCGTTGGAGATATTTCGACGTTTAAGCACTCGTTGAACTCCATTTCACAGTGCTAATGCAATGCACAACCATTTAAGGGTCGGAACAATCAAAATATCTGGCAAATCGCGAAGATTTCGCCGATTTTGTCGAAAAATAGCCGTCATTTCCTTCCCGTTGGAGATACTTCGACGTTTAAGCGCTCGTTGAACTCCATTTCACAGTGCTAATGCAATACACAACCACTTAAGCGTCGAAACAACCAGAATATCTCGCAAATCGCGAAGATTTAGTCGATTTTGACGATTAATAGCCGTCATTTCCTTCCCGTTGGAGATATTTCGACGTTTAAGCACTCGTTGAACTCCATTTCACAGTGCTAATGTAATGCACAACCATTTAAGCGTCGAAACAACCAGAATATCTCGCAAATCGCGAAGATTTCGTCGATTTTGACGAAAAATAGCCGTCATTTCCTTCCCGTTGGAGATATTTTGACTTTTAAGCGCTCGTTGAACTCCATTTCACAGTGCTAATGCAATGCACAACCATTTATGCGTCGAAACAACCAGAATATCCCGCAAATCGCGAAGATTTAGTCGATTTTGACGAAAAATAGCCGTCATTTCCTTCCCGTTGGAGATATTTCGACGTTTAAGCACTCGTTGAACTCCATTTCACGGTGCTAATGCAATGTACAACCATTTAAGCGTCGAAACAACCAGAATATCTCGCAAATCGCGAAGATTTCGTCGATTTTGACGAGAAATAGCCGTCATTTCCTTCCCGTTGGAGATATTTTGACTTTTAAGCGCTCGTTGAACTCCATTTCACAGTGCTAATGCAATGCACAACCATTTATGCGTCGAAACAACCAGAATATCCCGCAAATCGCGAAGATTTAGTCGATTTTGACGAAAAATAGCCGTCATTTCCTTCCCGTTGGAGATATTTCGACGTTTAAGCACTCGTTGAACTCCATTTCACGGTGCTAATGCAATGTACAACCATTTAAGCGTCGAAACAATCAAAATATCTCGCAAATCGCCAAGATTTCGTCGAGTTTGACGAAAAATAGCCGTCATTTCCTTCCCGTTGGAGATACTTCGTCGTTTAAGCACTCGCTGAACTCCATTTCACAGTGCTAATGCAATGCACAACCATTTAAGCGTCGAAACAACCAGAATATCTCGCAAATCGCGAAGATTTCGTCGATATTGACGAAAAATAGCCGTCATTTCCTTCCCGTTGGAGATATTTCGTCGTTTAAGCACTCGTTGAACTCCATTTCACAGTGTTAATGCAATGCACAACCATTTAAGCGTCGAAACAACCAGAATATCTCGCAAATCACGAAGATTTCGTTTATTTTGACGAAAAATAGCCGTCATTTCCTTCCCGTTGGAGATATTTCGACGTTTAAGCGCTCGTTGAACTCCATTTCACAGTGCTAATGCAATGCACAACCATTTAAGCGTCGAAACAACCACAATATCTCGCAAATCGCGAAGATTTCGTCGATTTTGACGAAAAATAGCCGTCATTTCCTTCCCGTTGGAGATATTTCGTCGTTTAAGCACTCGTTGAACTCCATTTCACAGTGCTAATGCAATGCACAACCATTAAAGCGTCGAAACAACCAGAATATCTCGCAAATCGCGAAGATTTCGTCGAGTTTGACGAAAAATAGCCGTCATTTCCTTCCCGTTGGAGATATTTCGTCGCTTAAGCACTCGTTGAACTCCATTTCACAGTGCTAATTTAATGCACAACCATTTAAGCGTCGAAACAATCAAAATATCTCGCAAATTGCGAAGATTTCGTCGATTTTGACGAAAATAGCCGTCATTTTTTTCCCGTTGGAGATATTTTGACTTTTAAGCGCTCGTTGAACTCCATTTCACAGTGCTAATGCAATGCACAACCATTTAAGCGTCGAAACAACCAGAATATCTCGCAAATCGCGAAGATTTAGTCGATTTTGACGAAAAATAGCCGTCATTTCCTTCCCGTTGGAGATATTTCGACGTTTAAGCGCTCGTTGAACACCATTTCACAGTGCTAATGCAATGCACAACAATTTAAGCGTCGAAACAACCAGAATATCTCGCAAATCGCGAAGATTTCGTCGATTTTGACGAAAAATAGCCGTCATTTCTTTCCCGTTGGAGATATTTTGACTTTTAAGCGCTCGTTGAACTTCATTTCACAGTGCTAATGCAATGCACAACCATTTAAGCGTCGAAAAATCAAAATATCTCGCAAATCGCGAAGATTTCGTCGATTTTGACGATAAATAGCCGTCATTTCCTTCCCGTTGGAGATATTTTGACTTTTAAGCGCTCGTTGAACTCCATTTCACAGTGCTAATGCAATGCACAACCATTTAAGCGTCGAAACAACCAGAATATCTCGCAAATCGCGAAGATTTAGTCGATTTTGACGAAAAATAGCCGTCATTTCCTTCCCGTTGGAGATATTTCGTCGTTTAAGCACTCGTTGAACTCCATTTCACAGTGCTAATGCAATGCACAACCATTTAAGCGTCGAAACAACCAGAATATCTCGCAAATCGCGAAGATTTCGTCGAGTTTGACGAAAAATAGCCGTCATTTCCTTCCCGTTGGAGATATTTCGTCGCTTAAGCACTCGTTGAACTCCATTTCACAGTGCTAATTTAATGCACAACCATTTAAGCGTCGAAACAATCAAAATATCTCGCAAATTGCGAAGATTTCGTCGATTTTGACGAAAAATAGCCGTCATTTTTTTCCCGTTGGAGATATTTTGACTTTTAAGCGCTCGTTGAACTCCATTTCACAGTGCTAATGCAATGCACAACCATTTAAGCGTCGAAACAACCAGAATATCTCGCAAATCGCGAAGATTTCGTCGATTTTGACGAAAAATAGCCGTCATTTCTTTCCCGTTGGAGATATTTTGACTTTTAAGCGCTCGTTGAACTCCATTTCACAGTGCTAATGCAATGCACAACCATTTAAGCGTCGAAACAACCAGAATATCTCGCAAATCGCGAAGATTTAGTCGATTTTGACGAAAAATAGCCGTCATTTCCTTCCCGTTGGAGATGTTTCGACGTTTAAGCGCTCGTTGAACTCCATTTCACAGTGCTAATGCAATGTACAACCATTTAAGCGTCGAAACAATCAAAATATCTCGCAAATCGCGAAGATTTCGTCGATTTTGACGAAAAATAGCCGTCATTTCCTTCCCGTTGGAGATATTTCGTCGCTTAAGCACTCGTTGAACTCCATTTCACAGTGCTAATTTAATGCACAACCATTTAAGCGTCGAAACAATCAAAATATCTCGCAAATTGCGAAGATTTCGTCGATTTTGACGAAAAATAGCCGTCATTTTTTTCCCGTTGGAGATATTTTGACTTTTAAGCGCTCGTTGAACTTCATTTCACAGTGCTAATGCAATGCACAACCATTTAAGCGTCGAAAAATCAAAATATCTCGCAAATCGCGAAGATTTCGTCGATTTTGACGATAAATAGCGGTCATTTCCATCCCGTTGGAGATATTTTGACTTTTAAGCGCTCGTTGAACTCCATTTCACAGTGCTAATGCAATGCACAACCATTTAAGCGTCGAAACAACCAGAATATCTCGCAAATCGCGAAGATTTAGTCGATTTTGACGAAAAATAGCCGTCATTTCCTTCCCGTTGGAGATGTTTCGACGTTTAAGCGCTCGTTGAACTCCATTTCACAGTGCTAATGCAATGTACAACCATTTAAGCGTCGAAACAATCAAAATATCTCGCAAATCGCGAAGATTTCGTCGATTTTGACGAAAAATAGCCGTCATTTCCTTCCCGTTGGAGATATTTCGTCGTTTAAGCACTCGCTGATCTCCATTTCACAGTGCTAATGCAATGCACAACCATATGAGCGTCGAAAAAACCAGAATATCTCGCAAATCGCGAAGATTTCGTCGATTTTGACGAAAAATAGCCGTCATTTCCTTCCCGTTGGAGATATTTCGTCGTTTAAGCACTCGTTGAACTCCATTTCACAGTGCTAATGCAATGCACAACCATTTAAGCGTCGAAGCAACCAGAATATCTCGCAAATCACGAAGATTTCGTTTATTTTGACGAAAAATAGCCGTCATTTCCTTCCCGTTGGAGATATTTCGACGTTTAAGCGCTCGTTGAACTCCATTTCACAGTGCTAATGCAACGCACAACCATTTAAGCGTCGAAACAACCAGAATGTCTCGCAAATCGCGAATATTTCGTCGATTTTGACGAAAAATAGCCGTCATTTCCTTCCCGTTGGAGATATTTCGTCGTTTAAGCACACGTTGAACTCCATTTCCCAGTGCTAATGCAATGCACAACCATATGAGCGTCGAAACAACCAGAATATCTCGCAAATCGCGAAGATTTCGTGATTTTGACGAAAAATAGCCGTCATTTCCTTCCCGTTGGAGATATTTCGTCGTTTAAGCACTCGTTGAACTCCATTTCACAGTGTTAATGCAATGCACAACCATTTAAGCGTCGAAACAACCAGAATATTCCGCAAATCGCGAAGATTTAGTCGATTTTGACGAAAAATAGCCGTCATTTCCTTCCCGTTGGAGATATTTCGACGTTTAAGCGCTCGTTGAACTCCATTTCACAGTGCTAATGCAATGCACAACCATTTAAGCGTCGAAACAACCAGAATATCTCGCAAATCGCGAAGATTTCGTCGATTTTGACGAAAAATAGCCGTCATTTCTTTCCCGCTGGAGATATTTTGACTTTTAAGCGCTCGTTGAACTTCATTTCACAGTGCTAATGCAATGCACAACCATTTAAGCGTCGAAAAATCAAAATATCTCGCAAATCGCGAAGATTTCGTCGATTTTGACGATAAATAGCCGTCATTTCCTTCCCGTTGGAGATATTTTGACTTTTAAGCGCTCGTTGAACTCCATTTCACAGTGCTAATGCAATGCACAACCATTTAAGCGTCGAAACAACCAGAATATCTCGCAAATCGCGAAGATTTAGTCGATTTTGACGAAAAATAGCCGTGATTTCCTTCCCGTTGGAGATATTTCGACGTTTAAGCGCTCGTTGAACTCCATTTCACAGTGCTAATGCAATACACAACCACTTAAGCGTCGAAACGGCCAGAATATCTCGCAAATCGCGAAGATTTCGTCGATTTTGACGAAAAATAGCCGTCATTTCTTTCCCGTTGGAGATATTTTGACTTTTAAGCGCTCGTTGAACTTCATTTCACAGTGCTAATGCAATGCACAACCATTTAAGCGTCGAAAGATCAAAATATCTCGCAAATCGCGAAGATTTCGTCGATTTTGACGATAAATAGCCGTCATTTCCTTCCCGTTGGAGATATTTTGACTTTTAAGCGCTCGTTGAACTCCATTTCACAGTGCTAATGCAATGCACAACCATTTAAGCGTCGAAACAACCAGAATATCTCGCAAAGCGCGAAGATTTAGTCGATTTTGACGAAAAATAGCCGTCATTTCCTTCCCGTTGGAGATATTTCGACGTTTAAGCGCTCGTTGAACTCCATTTCACAGTGCTAATGCAATACACAACCACTTAAGCGTCGAAACAGCCAGAATATCTCGCAAATCGCGAAGATTTAGTCGATTTTAACGATTAATAGCCGTCATTTCCTTCCCGTTGGAGATATTTCGACGTTTAGGCGCTCGTTGAACACCATTTCACAGTGCTAATGCAATGCACAACCATTTAAGCGTCGAAACAACCACAATATCTCGCAAATCGCGAAGATTTCGTCGATTATGACGAAAAATGGCCGTCATTTCCTTCCCGTTGGAGATATTTCGACGTTTAAGCACTCGCTGAACTCCATTTCACAGTGCTAATGTAATGCACAACCATTTAAGCGTCGAAAAATCAAAATATCTCCCAATCGCGAAGATTTCGTCGATTTTGACGAAAAATAGCCGTCATTTCCTTCCCGTTGGAGATATTTCGACGTTTAAGCACTCGTTGAACTCCATTTCACGGTTCTAATGCAATGTACAACCATTTAAGCGTCGAAACAATCAAAATATCTCGCAAATCGCCAAGATTTCGTCGAGTTTGACGAAAAATAGCCGTCATTTCCTTCCCGTTGGAGATATTTCGACGTTTAAGCGCTCGTTGAACTCCATTTCACAGTGCTAATGCAACGCACAACCATTTAAGCGTCGAAACAACCAGAGTGTCTCGCAAATCGCGAATATTTCGTCGATTTTGACGAAAAATAGCCGTCATTTCCTTCCCGTTGGAGATATTTCGTCGTTTAAGCACTCGTTGAACTCCATTTCCCAGTGCTAATGCAATGCACAACCATATAAGCGTCGAAACAACCAGAATATCTCGCAAATCGCGAAGATTTCGTGATTTTGACGAAAAGTAGCCGTCATTTCCTTCCCGTTGGAGATATTTCGTCGTTTAAGCACTCGTTGAACTCGATTTCACAGCGCTAATGCAATGCACAAACATTTAAGCGTCGTAACAACCAGAATATCTCGCAAATCGCGAAGAATTCGTCGATTTTGAAGAAAAATAGCTGTCATTTCCTTCCCGTTGGAGATATTTCGTCGTTTAAGCACTCGTTGAACTCCATTTCACAGTGCTAATGCAATGCACAACCATTTAAGCGTCGAAACAACCAGAATATCTCGCAAGTCGCGAAGATTTCGTCGGGTTTGACGAAAAATAGCCGTCATTTCCTTCCCGTTGGAGATATTTCATCGCTTAAGCACTCGTTGAACTCCATTTCACAGTGCTAATTTAATGCACAACCATTTAAGCGTCGAAACAATCAAAATATCTCGCAAATCGCGAAGATTTCGTCGATTTTGACGAAAAATAGCCGTCATTTTTTTCCCGTTGGAGATATTTTGACTTTTAAGCGCTCGTTGAACTCCATTTCACAGTGCTAATGCAATGCACAACCATTTAAGCGTCGAAACAACCAGAATATCTCGCAAATCGCGAAGATTTAGTCGATTTTGACGAAAAATAGCCGTCATTTCCTTCCCGTTGGAGATATTTCGACGTTTAAGCGCTCGCTGAACTCCATTTCACAGTGCTAATGCAATGCACAACCATTGAAGCGTCGAAACAACCAGAATATCTCGCAAATCGCGAAGATTTAGTCGATTTTGACGAAAAATAGCCGTCATTTCCTTCCCGTTGGAGATATTTCGACGTTTAAGCGCTCGTTGAACTCCATTTCACAGTGCTAATGCAATACACAACCACTTAAGCGTCGAAACAACCAGAATATCTCGCAAATCGCGAAGATTTAGTCGATTTTGACGATTAATAGCCGTCATTTCCTTCCCGTTGGAGATATTTCGACGTTTAAGCACTCGTTGAACTCCATTTCACAGTGCTAATGTAATGCACAACCATTTAAGCGTCGAAACAACCAGAATATCTCGCAAATCGCGAAGATTTCGTTTATTTTGACGAAAAATAGCCGTCATTTCCTTCCCGTTGGAGATATTTTGACGTTTAAGCGCTCGTTGAACACCATTTCACAGTGCTAATGCAATGCACAACCAGTTAAGCGTCGAAACAACCAGAATATCTCGCAAATCGCGAAGATTTAGTCGATTTTGACGATTAATAGCCGTCATTTCCTTCCCGTTGGAGATATTTCGTCGTTTAAGCACTCGCTGAACTCCATTTCGCAGTGCTAATGCAATGCACAACCATTTAAGCGTCGAAACAACCAGAATATCTCGCAAATCGCGAAGATTTCGTCGATATTGACGAAAAATAGCCGTCATTTCCTTCCCGTTGGAGATATTTCGTCGTTTATGCACTCGTTGAACTCCATTTCACAGTGTTAATGCAATGCACAACCATTTAAGCGTCGAAACAACCAGAATATCCCGCAAATCGCGAAGATTTAGTCGATTTTGACGAAAAATAGCCGTCATTTCCTTCCCGTTGGAGATATTTCGACGTTTAAGCACTCGTTGAACTCCATTTCACAGTGCTAATGCAATGCACAACCATTTAAGCGTCGAAACAACCAGAATATCTCGCAAATCGCGAAGATTTCGTTTATTTTGACGAAAAATAGCCGTCATTTCCTTCCCGTTGGAGATATTTTGACGTTTAAGCGCTCGTTGAACACCATTTCACAGTGCTAATGCAATGCGCCAACCACTTAAGCGTCGAAACAACCAGAATATCTCGCAAATCGCGAAGATTTAGTCGATTTTGACGATTAATAGCCGTCATTTCCTTCCCGTTGGAGATATTTCGTCGTTTAAGCACTCGCTGAACTCCATTTCACAGTGCTAATGCAATGCACAACAATTTAAGCGTCGAAACAACCAGAATATCTCGCAAATCGCGAAGATTTCGTCGATATTGACGAAAAATAGCCGTCATTTCCTTCCCGTTGGAGATATTTCGTCGTTTAAGCACTCGTTGAACTCCATTTCACAGTGTTAATGCAATGCACAACCATTTAAGCTTCGAAACAACCAGAATATCCCGCAAATCGCGAAGATTTAGTCGATTTTGACGAAAAATAGCCGTCATTTCCTTCCCGTTGGAGATATTTCGACGTTTAAGAACTCGTTGAACTCCATTTCACAGTGCTAATGCAATGCACAACCATTTAAGCGTCGAAACAACCACAATATCTCGCAAATCGCGAAGATTCCGTCGATTTTGACGAAAAATAGCCGTCATTTCCTTCCCGTTGGAGATATTTTGACTTTTAAGCGCTCGTTGAACTCCATTTCACAGTGCTAATGCAATGCACAACCATTTAAGCGTCGAAACAACCAGAATATCTCGCAAATCGCGAAGATTTAGTCGATTTTGACGAAAAATAGCCGTCATTTCCTTCCCGTTGGAGATATTTCGACGTTTAAGCGCTCGTTGAACTCCATTTCACAGTGCTAATGCAATGCACAACCATTTAAGCGTCGAAACAACCAGAATATCTCGCAAATCGCGAAGACTTAGTCGATTTTGTCGAAAAATAGCCGTCATTTCCTTCCCGTTGGAGATATTTCGACGTTTAAGCACTCGTTGTACTCCACTTCACAGTGCTAATGCAATGCACAACCATTTAAGCGTCGAAACAACCAGAATATCTCGCAAATCGCGAAGATTTCGTTTATTTTGACGAAAAATAGCCGTCATTTCCTTCCCGTTGGAGATATTTTGACGTTTAAGCGCTCGTTGAACACCATTTCACAGTGCTAATGCAATGCACAACCACTTAAGCGTCGAAACAACCAGAATATCTCGCAAATCGCGAAGATTTAGTCGATTTTGACGATTAGTAGCCGTCATTTCCTTCCCGTTGGAGATATTTCGTCGTTTAAGCACTCGCTGAACTCCATTTCGCAGTGCTAATGCAATGCACAACCATTTAAGCGTCGAAACAACCAGAATATCTCGCAAATCGCGAAGATTTCGTCGATATTGACGAAAAATAGCCGTCATTTCCTTCCCGTTGGAGATATTTCGTCGTTTATGCACTCGTTGAACTCCATTTCACAGTGTTAATGCAATGCACAACCATTTAAGCGTCGAAACAACCAGAATATCCCGCAAATCGCGAAGATTTAGTCGATTTTGACGAAAAATAGCCGTCATTTCCTTCCCGTTGGAGATATTTCGACGTTTAAGCACTCGTTGAACTCCATTTCACAGTGCTAATGCAATGCACAACCATTTAAGCGTCGAAACAACCAGAATATCTCGCAAATCGCGAAGATTTCGTTTATTTTGACGAAAAATAGCCGTCATTTCCTTCCCGTTGGAGATATTTTGACGTTTAAGCGCTCGTTGAACACCATTTCACAGTGCTAATGCAATGCGCCAACCACTTAAGCGTCGAAACAACCAGAATATCTCGCAAATCGCGAAGATTTAGTCGATTTTGACGATTAATAGCCGTCATTTCCTTCCCGTTGGAGATATTTCGTCGTTTAAGCACTCGCTGAACTCCATTTCACAGTGCTAATGCAATGCACAACCATTTAAGCGTCGAAACAACCAGAATATCTCGCAAATCGCGAAGATTTCGTCGATATTGACGAAAAATAGCCGTCATTTCCTTCCCGTTGGAGATATTTCGTCGTTTAAGCACTCGTTGAACTCCATTTCACAGTGTTAATGCAATGCACAACCATTTAAGCTTCGAAACAACCAGAATATCCCGCAAATCGCGAAGATTTAGTCGATTTTGACGAAAAATAGCCGTCATTTCCTTCCCGTTGGAGATATTTCGACGTTTAAGCACTCGTTGAACTCCATTTCACAGTGCTAATGCAATGCACAACCATTTAAGCGTCGAAACAACCAGAATATCTCGCAAATCGCGAAGATTTCGTTTATTTTGACGAAAAATAGCCGTCATTTTCTTCCCGTTGGAGATATTTTGACGTTTAAGCGCTCGTTGAACACCATTTCACAGTGCTAATGCAATGCGCCAACCACTTAAGCGTCGAAACAACCAGAATATCTCGCAAATCGCGAAGATTTAGTCGATTTTGACGATTAATAGCCGTCATTTCCTTCCCGTTGGAGATATTTCGTCGTTTAAGCACTCGCTGAACTCCATTTCACAGTGCTAATGCAATGCACAACCATTTAAGCGTCGAAACAACCACAATATCTCGCAAATCGCGAAGATTCCGTCGATTTTGACGAAAAATAGCCGTCATTTCCTTCCCGTTGGAGATATTTTGACTTTTAAGCGCTCGTTGAACTCCATTTCACAGTGCTAATGCAATGCACAACCATTTAAGCGTCGAAACAACCAGAATATCTCGCAAATCGCGAAGATTTAGTCGATTTTGACGAAAAATAGCCGTCATTTCCTTCCCGTTGGAGATATTTCGACGTTTAAGCGCTCGTTGAACTCCATTTCACAGTGCTAATGCAATGCACAACCATTTAAGCGTCGAAACAACCACAATATCTCGCAAATCGCGAAGATTTCGTCGATTTGTCGAAAAATAGCCGTCATTTCCTTCCCGTTGGAGATATTTCGACGTTTAAGCACTCGCTGAACTCCATTTCACAGTGTTAATGCAATGCACAACCATTTAAGCGTCGAAACAACCAGAATATCTCGCAAATCGCGAAGATTTCGTCGATTTTGACGAAAAATAGCCGTCATTTCTTTCCCGTTGGAGATATTTTGACTTTTAAGCGCTCGTTGAACTTCATTTCACAGTGCTAATGCTATGCACAACCATTTAAGCGTCGAAAAATCAAAATATCTCGCAAATCGCGAAGATTTCGTCGATTTTGACGATAAATAGCCGTCATTTCCTTCCCGTTGGAGATATTTTGACTTTTAAGCGCTGGTTGAACTCCATTTCACAGTGCTAATGCAATGCACAACCATTTAAGCGTCGAAACAACCAGAATATCTCGCAAATCGCGAAGATTTAGTCGATTTTGACGAAAAATAGCCGTCATTTCCTTCCCGTTGGAGATATTTCGACGTTTAAGCGCTCGTTGAACTCCATTTCACAGTGCTAATGCAATACACAACCACTTAAGCGTCGAAACAACCAGAATATCCCGCAAATCGCGAAGATTTAGTCGATTTTGACGAAAAATAGCCGTCATTTCCTTCCCGTTGGAGATATTTCGACGTTTAAGAACTCGTTGAACTCCATTTCACAGTGCTAATGCAATGCACAACCATTTAAGCGTCGAAACAACCACAATATCTCGCAAATCGCGAAGATTCCGTCGATTTTGACGAAAAATAGCCGTCATTTCCTTCCCGTTGGAGATATTTTGACTTTTAAGCGCTCGTTGAACTCCATTTCACAGTGCTAATGCAATGCACAACCATTTAAGCGTCGAAACAACCAGAATATCTCGCAAATCGCGAAGATTTAGTCGATTTTGACGAAAAATAGCCGTCATTTCCTTCCCGTTGGAGATATTTCGACGTTTAAGCGCTCGTTGAACTCCATTTCACAGTGCTAATGCAATGCACAACCATTTAAGCGTCGAAACAACCAGAATATCTCGCAAATCGCGAAGACTTAGTCGATTTTGTCGAAAAATAGCCGTCATTTCCTTCCCGTTGGAGATATTTCGACGTTTAAGCACTCGTTGTACTCCACTTCACAGTGCTAATGCAATGCACAACCATTTAAGCGTCGAAACAACCAGAATATCTCGCAAATCGCGAAGATTTCGTTTATTTTGACGAAAAATAGCCGTCATTTCCTTCCCGTTGGAGATATTTTGACGTTTAAGCGCTCGTTGAACACCATTTCACAGTGCTAATGCAATGCACAACCACTTAAGCGTCGAAACAACCAGAATATCTCGCAAATCGCGAAGATTTAGTCGATTTTGACGATTAGTAGCCGTCATTTCCTTCCCGTTGGAGATATTTCGTCGTTTAAGCACTCGCTGAACTCCATTTCGCAGTGCTAATGCAATGCACAACCATTTAAGCGTCGAAACAACCAGAATATCTCGCAAATCGCGAAGATTTCGTCGATATTGACGAAAAATAGCCGTCATTTCCTTCCCGTTGGAGATATTTCGTCGTTTATGCACTCGTTGAACTCCATTTCACAGTGTTAATGCAATGCACAACCATTTAAGCGTCGAAACAACCAGAATATCCCGCAAATCGCGAAGATTTAGTCGATTTTGACGAAAAATAGCCGTCATTTCCTTCCCGTTGGAGATATTTCGACGTTTAAGCACTCGTTGAACTCCATTTCACAGTGCTAATGCAATGCACAACCATTTAAGCGTCGAAATAACCAGAATATCTCGCAAATCGCGAAGATTTCGTTTATTTTGACGAAAAATAGCCGTCATTCTTCCCGTTGGAGATATTTTGACGTTTAAGCGCTCGTTGAACACCATTTCACAGTGCTAATGCAATGCGCCAACCACTTAAGCGTCGAAACAACCAGAATATCTCGCAAATCGCGAAGATTTAGTCGATTTTGACGATTAATAGCCGTCATTTCCTTCCCGTTGGAGATATTTCGTCGTTTAAGCACTCGCTGAACTCCATTTCACAGTGCTAATGCAATGCACAACCATTTAAGCGTCGAAACAACCAGAATATCTCGCAAATCGCGAAGATTTCGTCGATATTGACGAAAAATAGCCGTCATTTCCTTCCGTTGGTGGAGATATTTCGTCGTTTAAGCACTCGTTGAACTCCATTTCACAGTGTTAATGCAATGCACAACCATTTAAGCTTCGAAACAACCAGAATATCCCGCAAATCGCGAAGATTTAGTCGATTTTGACGAAAAATAGCCGTCATTTCCTTCCCGTTGGAGATATTTCGACGTTTAAGCACTCGTTGAACTCCATTTCACAGTGCTAATGCAATGCACAACCATTTAAGCGTCGAAACAACCAGAATATCTCGCAAATCGCGAAGATTTCGTTTATTTTGACGAAAAATAGCCGTCATTTCCTTCCCGTTGGAGATATTTTGACGTTTAAGCGCTCGTTGAACACCATTTCACAGTGCTAATGCAATGCGCCAACCACTTAAGCGTCGAAACAACCAGAATATCTCGCAAATCGCGAAGATTTAGTCGATTTTGACGATTAATAGCCGTCATTTCCTTCCCGTTGGAGATATTTCGTCGTTTAAGCACTCGCTGAACTCCACTTCACAGTGCTAATGCAATGCACAACCATTTAAGCGTCGAAACAACCACAATATCTCGCAAATCGCGAAGATTCCGTCGATTTTGACGAAAAATAGCCGTCATTTCCTTCCCGTTGGAGATATTTTGACTTTTAAGCGCTCGTTGAACTCCATTTCACAGTGCTAATGCAATGCACAACCATTTAAGCGTCGAAACAACCAGAATATCTCGCAAATCGCGAAGATTTAGTCGATTTTGACGAAAAATAGCCGTCATTTCCTTCCCGTTGGAGATATTTCGACGTTTAAGCGCTCGTTGAACTCCATTTCACAGTGCTAATGCAATGCACAACCATTTAAGCGTCGAAACAACCACAATATCTCGCAAATCGCGAAGATTTCGTCGATTTTGTCGAAAAATAGCCGTTCATTTCCTTCCCGTTGGAGATATTTCGACGTTTAAGCACTCGCTGAACTCCATTTCACAGTGTTAATGCAATGCACAACCATTTAAGCGTCGAAACAACCAGAATATCTCGCAAATCGCGAAGATTTCGTCGATTTTGACGAAAAATAGCCGTCATTTCTTCCCGTTGGAGATATTTTGACTTTTAAGCGCTCGTTGAACTTCATTTCACAGTGCTAATGCTATGCACAACCATTTAAGCGTCGAAAAATCAAAATATCTCGCAAATCGCGAAGATTTCGTCGATTTTGACGATAAATAGCCGTCATTTCCTTCCCGTTGGAGATATTTTGACTTTTAAGCGCTGGTTGAACTCCATTTCACAGTGCTAATGCAATGCACAACCATTTAAGCGTCGAAACAACCAGAATATCTCGCAAATCGCGAAGATTTAGTCAATTTTGACGAAAAATAGCCGTCATTTCCTTCCCGTTGGAGATATTTCGACGTTTAAGCGCTCGTTGAACTCCATTTCACAGTGCTAATGCAATACACAACCACTTAAGCGTCGAAACAGCCAGAATATCTCGCAAATCGCGAAGATTTCGTCGATTTTGACGAAAAATAGCCGTCATTTCTTTCCCGTTGGAGATATTTTGACTTTTAAGCGCTCGTTGAACTTCATTTCACAGTGCTAATGCAATGCACAAGCATTTAAGCGTCGAAAAATCAAAATATCTCGCAAATCGCGAAGATTTCGTCGATTTTGACGATAAATGGCCGTCATTTCCTTCCCGTTGGAGATATTTTGACTTTTAAGCGCTCGTTGAACTCCATTTCACAGTGCTAATGCAATGCACAACCATTTAAGCGTCGAAACAACCAGAATATCTCGCAAATCGCGAAGATTTAGTCGATTTTGACGAAAAATAGCCGTCATTTCCTTCCCGCTGGAGATATTTCGACGTTTAAGCGCTCGTTGAACTCCATTTCACAGTGCTAATGCAATACACAACCACTTAAGCGTCGAAACAGCCAGAATATCTCGCAAATCGCGAAGATTTCGTCGATTTTGACGAAAAATAGCCGTCATTTCTTTCCCGTTGGAGATATTTTGACTTTTAAGCGCTCGTTGAACTTCATTTCACAGTGCTAATGCAATGCACAACCATTTAAGCGTCGAAAGATCAAAATATCTCGCAAATCGCGAAGATTTCGTCGATTTTGACGATAAATAGCCGTCATTTCCTTCCCGTTGGAGATATTTTGACTTTTAAGCGCTCGTTGAACTCCATTTCACAGTGCTAATGCAATGCACAACCATTTAAGCGTCGAAACAACCAGAATATCTCGCAAATCGCGAAGATTTAGTCGATTTTGACGAAAAATAGCCGTCATTTCCTTCCCGTTGGAGATATTTCGACGTTTAAGCGCTCGTTGAACTCCATTTCACAGTGCTAATGCAATACACAACCACTTAAGCGTCGAAACAGCCAGAATATCTCGCAAATCGCGAAGATTTAGTCGATTTTAACGATTAATAGCCGTCATTTCCTTCCCGTTGGAGATATTTCGACGTTTAAGCACTCGTTGAACTCCATTTCACAGTGCTAATGTAATGCACAACCATTTAAGCGTCGAAACAACCAGAATATCTCGCAAATCGCGAAGATTTCGTCGATTTTGACGAAAAATAGCCGTCATTTCCTTCCCGTTGGAGATAATTCGTCCTTTAAGCACTCGTTGAACTCCATTTCACAGTGCTAATGCAATGCACAACCATTTAAGCGTCGAAACAACCAGAATATCTCGCAAATCGCGAAGATTTCGTTTATTTTGACGAAAAATAGCCGTCATTTCCTTCCCGTTGGAGATATTTTGACGTTTATGCACTCGTTGAACTCCATTTCACAGTGCTAATGCAATGCACAACCATTTAAGCGTCGAAACAACCAGAATATCTCGCAAATCGCGAAGATTTCGTTTATTTTGACGAAAAATAGCCGTCATTTCCTTCCCGTTGGAGATATTTCGACGTTTAAGCACTCGTTGAACTCCATTTCACGGTGCTAATGCAATGTACAACCATTTAAGCGTCGAAACAATCAAAATATCTCGCAAATCGCCAAGATTTCGTCGAGTTTGACGAAAAATAGCCGTCATTTCCTTCCCGTTGGAGATATTTCGTCGTTTAAGCACTCGCTGATCTCCATTTCACAGTGCTAATGCAATGCACAACCATTTAAGCGTCGAAACAACCAGAATATCTCGCAAATCGCGAAGATTTCGTCGATTTTGACGAAAAATAGCCGTCATTTCCTTCCCGTTGGAGATATTTCGTCGTTTAAGCACTCGTTGAACTCCATTTCACAGTGCTAATGCAATGCACAACCATTTAAGCGTCGAAACAACCAGAATATCTCGCAAATCACGAAGATTTCGTTTATTTTGACGAAAAATAGCCGTCATTTCCTTCCCGTTGGAGATATTTCGACGTTTAAGCGCTCGTTGAACTCCATTTCACAGTGCTAATGCAATGCACAACCATTTAAGCGTCGAAACAACCAGAATGTCTCGCAAATCGCGAATATTTCGTCGATTTTGACAAAAAATAGCCGTCATTTCCTTCCCGTTGGAGATATTTCGTCGTTTAAGCACTCGTTGAACTCCATTTCCCAGTGCTAATGCAATGCACAACCATATAAGCGTCGAAACAACCAGAATATCTCGCAAATCGCGAAGATTTCGTGATTTTGACGAAAAATAGCCGTCATTTCCTTCCCGTTGGAGATATTTCGTCGTTTAAGCACTCGTTGAACTCGATTTCGCAGCGCTAATGCAATGCACAAACATTTAAGCGTCGTAACAACCAGAATATCTCGCAAATCGCGAAGATTTCGTCGATTTTGACGAAAAGTAGCCGTCATTTCCTTCCCGTTGGTGATATTTCGACGTTTAAGCACTCGTTGAACTCCGTTTCACAGTGCTAATTTAATGCACAACCATTTAAGCGTCGAAACAATCAAAACATCTCGCAAATCGCGAAGATTTCGTCGATTTTGACGAAAAATAGCCGTCATTTCTTTCCCGTTGGAGATATTTCGTCGTTTAAGCACTCGTTGAACTCCATTTCACAGTGCTAATGTAATGCACAACAATTTAAGCGTCGAAACAATCAAAATATCTCGCAAATCGCGAAGATTTCGTCGATTTTGACGAAAAATAGCCGTCATTTCCTTCCCGTTGGAGATATTTCGTCGTTTAAGCACTCGTTGAACTCCATTTCACAGTGCTAATGCAATGCACAACCATTTAAGCGTCGAAACAACCAGAATATCTCGCAAATCGCGAAGATTTCGTCGGGTTTGACGAAAAATAGCCGTCATTTCCTTCCCGTTGGTGATATTTCGACGTTTAAGCACTCGTTGAACTCCGTTTCACAGTGCTAATTTAATGCACAACCATTTAAGCGTCGAAACAATCAAAATATCTCGCAAATCGCGAAGATTTCGTCGATTTTGACGAAAAATAGCCGTCATTTCTTTCCCGTTGGAGATATTTCGTCGTTTAAGCACTCGCTGAACTCCATTTCACAGTGCTAATGCAATGCACAACCATTTAAGCGTCGAAACAACCAGAATATCTCGCAAATCGCGAAGATTTCGTCGATTTTGACGAAAAATAACCGTCATTTCCTTCCCGTTGGAGATATTTCGACGTTTAAGCACTCGTTGAACTCCATTTCACAGTGCTAATGTAATGCACAACCATTTAAGCGTCGAAACAACCAGAATATCTCGCAAATCGCGAAGATTTCGTTTATTTTGACGAAAAATAGCCGTCATTTCCTTCCCGTTGGAGATATTTTGACGTTTAAGCGCTCGTTGAACACCATTTCACAGTGCTAATGCAATGCACAACCACTTAAGCGTCGAAACAACCAGAATATCTCGCAAATCGCGAAGATTTAGTCGATTTTGACGATTAATAGCCGTCATTTCCTTCCCGTTGGAGATATTTCGTCGTTTAAGCACTCGCTGAACTCCATTTCGCAGTGCTAATGCAATGCACAACCATTTAAGCGTCGAAACAACCAGAATATCTCGCAAATCGCGAAGATTTCGTCGATATTGACGAAAAATAGCCGTCATTTCCTTCCCGTTGGAGATATTTCGTCGTTTATGCACTCGTTGAACTCCATTTCACAGTGTTAATGCAATGCACAACCATTTAAGCGTCGAAACAACCAGAATATCCCGCAAATCGCGAAGATTTAGTCGATTTTGACGAAAAATAGCCGTCATTTCCTTCCCGTTGGAGATATTTCGACGTTTAAGCACTCGTTGAACTCCATTTCACAGTGCTAATGCAATGCACAACCATTTAAGCGTCGAAACAACCAGAATATCTCGCAAATCGCGAAGATTCCGTTTATTTTGACGATAAATAGCCGTCATTTCCTTCCCGTTGGAGATATTTTGACTTTTAAGCGCTGGTTGAACTCCATTTCACAGTGCTAATGCAATGCACAACCATTTAAGCGTCGAAACAACCAGAATATCTCGCAAATCGCGAAGATTTAGTCGATTTTGACGAAAAATAGCCGTCATTTCCTTCCCGTTGGAGATATTTCGACGTTTAAGCGCTCGTTGAACTCCATTTCACAGTGCTAATGCAATACACAACCACTTAAGCGTCGAAACAGCCAGAATATCTCGCAAATCGCGAAGATTTCGTCGATTTTGACGAAAAATAGCCGTCATTTCTTTCCCGTTGGAGATATTTTGACTTTTAAGCGCTCGTTGAACTTCATTTCACAGTGCTAATGCAATGCACAAGCATTTAAGCGTCGAAAAATCAAAATATCTCGCAAATCGCGAAGATTTCGTCGATTTTGACGATAAATAGCCGTCATTTCCTTCCCGTTGGAGATATTTTGACTTTTAAGCGCTCGTTGAACTCCATTTCACAGTGCTAATGCAATGCACAACCATTTAAGCGTCGAAACAACCAGAATATCTCGCAAATCGCGAAGATTTAGTCGATTTTGACGAAAAATAGCCGTCATTTCCTTCCAGTTGGAGATATTTCGACGTTTAAGCGCTCGTTGAACTCCATTTCACAGTGCTAATGCAATACACAACCACTTAAGCGTCGAAACAGCCAGAATATCTCGCAAATCGCGAAGATTTCGTCGATTTTGACGAAAAATAGCCGTCATTTCTTTCCCGTTGGAGATATTTTGACTTTTAAGCGCTCGTTGAACTTCATTTCACAGTGCTAATGCAATGCACAACCATTTAAGCGTCGAAAGATCAAAATATCTCGCAAATCGCGAAGATTTCGTCGATTTTGACGATAAATAGCCGTCATTTCCTTCCCGTTGGAGATATTTTGACTTTTAAGCGCTCGTTGAACTCCATT